>NC_045606.1:21486479-21789509 GCF_009762305.2 Zalophus californianus | reverse complement strand
ATGCAGAAGGTGCCAAGTTATAGTGGCAATCAAGTTTATTCATGTAACTTTATTTGATTTTCAACTTTATCAGTGTGACTTATAACAGCTCACAGAATAAATTTTGGAGAAAATACAGAGTTCAAAGGTGATTCCAATGTCTAAGTCACTTTTCATTCTCTGATGTAAAATCACACAAACTATTTTAGATATCACACTGACTTTGCTGGGAATGTTCCTCAGTGTTCCTGGGTGCCAGGCTGCCTCTTCTGGTCGAACAGTTTCACACTGAGGTTCATGGCTTTGGATTCCCTCTTCACTGCTTTTAACAGTCTTTTTCCCTTCAAGGGATACATAGCCATTGTCAGTCTCCGTTGATTTATCAATTGAATTCTTTGCTTTCTTTGATCTAAAAAGAAAAAATTGCATAAGCATGTTATGTGGACTTAGCTTATTTTAGATGAGTTACTGATTGAACTTATGATGTTAATTAAATCTGGTAGTTATTTTGCAGAATGGCTTCCTTATTTTTACAATAAGTAACTTAGAAATATAATACCTATCATATAAAATAAATCAGTAGTTGTAAATCAATGCCCTCATTCAGTTTACTTGATAGGTTTTGAGGTCTTAACAAATAGCAACTCTAAGAGACATGCCCTAACTTATCAAACGACTCTTGGTCAAAATCACTTGGTCTTTGCACAAAATCTATGATCAAAATTTTGCCAATTTTATTATGGTTAATAATATACTGTAAAGTTTTATTTAAAAAACTGTTTCTCTAATTATTAGATTAATTTGCAGTTAGTGGTTTAACTTGGTTTTAACACTTTCATTTACCCAAATACTATTAGGATAAATACATAAGTATCCCTGATAAATTCATTTTAGTGTTCAAAGGAGCCACAGGACCTATTGTAACATAAAAATATATGAAGAAAAGGAAAACCTTATAATACAAGTTTCTAAATAATGGAAGAAGTAGAAATGAAGAAAACCAAAAAAAATAAAGAAGTAACTTCTCTCACCCACTGAAATACTCTGGAAAAAATATTACCATCATGTAGCCATTAATTACCTAAAAGGCTACCACTGATGTTCTTCATCTATAGGAATTTAATTTTTTCAATACACAAAATACAACATGGAAAGTAATAAACAAGACATTTTGATTAATAGGCCAAAGCTTGAGGAGTCTTCTTCAGAGACTACAGTGGGTGGAAGAATAGCTATCCAAAAGAAATGGTTAGTAGAAATATAGTGTAAGTCCCACACAAAATTAAAATGTGCTCAATGCAGATTAAGTTTATCATGAAATTTATTAAAAAGCAATTGCATTTAATTTTACTTAAATAAATCCCCTTGAATTTTCTGCAGAGTATCCATTTTGCAAGAAAAAAAATTAGTATATTGCCTTCATACAGGTGAAAAAACAAAAGTTTTTTAAAAATGCACAAAAGAGGGGCATCTGAGTGGCTCTCAGTTGGTTAAGTGTCTGACTTAGGCTCAGGTCATGATCTCAGGGTCCTGGGATCCAGCCCCTCGTCAGGGCATCAGGGCTCCCTGCTCAGCGGGGAGTCTGCTTCTCTCTCTCTCTGCCCCTACCCCCACTCATGCTTGTGAGTGCTCTCACTCTCTCAAATAAATAAATAAATAATCTTTAAAAATGCACAAAAGTGGGGCGCCTGGGTGGCTCGTCGGTTGGGTGTCTGTCTGCCTTTGGTTCAGGTCATGATCTCAGGGTCCTGAAATCGAGTCCCACATTTGCTCCCTGCTCGGCGGGGACCCTGCTTCTTCCTCTCCTCCCTGCTTGTGCTCTGTCGCTATCTCTGTCTCTCTCAAATAAATGAATAAAATTTTTAAAAAATGCACAAAAGAATTATCTTTAACACTGGAGTTACTCAGTCCTACTGGAATCTTTTAGAACTGTATAGGACCTTAGAACTCACCTATTCTAAATGCACATTTTACAAACAATGGATCAGAAAATATAAAGAGGTCTAAGTAACTTACGTAAGGTCACACAACCAGTTAGAGGCAAAGTTCGCACTAGAATTACTGACCTTCTAACCATGAGGGTAAATTATATTCTCCACACTACCTCCAAATGCCCACTCTTGGGGAAATTGCCTGATAGGATTTCTTCTTAACACACTCATCAAAGCCTAGAAAGCTTTTGTTTTATACAAAAACAAAAGCTTCTCCTTTCTGACCTTATCCCGCAAGATTACTAAAGGGGACAGACAGACAGACCCCCACTTCCCACCTGCTTCACAGAGCTCTGATGCTTTCTAGTCGTTCAGAACACATCCCAACAGAGTTGCAAGGCTCAGGAGCCCCATCTTTTGACCTTTTTCTTCCTATATGACCCTGAGAGACATGGCGAGGCCAAGGGAAAGAGCCACAGAACAAAGATCACTTAAGAATGGAAGAGGGAGGGCGCCTGGGTGGCTCAGATGGTTAAGTGTCTGCCTTTGGCTCAGGTCATGATCCCAGGGTCCTGGGATCGAGTCCCGCATCGGGCTCCCTGCTCGCCTGCTTCTCCCTCTGCTTCTCTCTCTGTCTGTGATGAATAAATAAATAAAATCTTAAAAAAAAAAAAGAGTTAAAAAAAAAGAATGGAAGAGGGAAGGAAAAAATGGATTAAAGTAGAGAGGAAGGGCAAAAATAGAAAATAAATGGTACAGAGAAAACTTGTGACCTTCTCGGCCTCAGGAAGAAAGTGATAAAAACACCAGTTATTAATTACCCCCATCACCTCTCCCTTGAACATTGTGCAACATGTAGATGTAGAAAAAGACCTGAGGGAGGTAAAGATCCTAATATGCCAAAAATGCGAGAAACTCAAAAGACAGAGAAGGCGTGTGCTGGAAAGGTATCTGAAGTTTCCTGGAAATTACACTGGGCTGGAAAAACAGGGGGAAAAGGAGATGAATGAGGTGAAAGAAGACTGGAGAGTTGGAAGAACCATTAATCAGACAGGATAAGCAAGGGGCGAAATATATTTTGGAAGAAGGACAGAAATGCTGGGACTTAAGGGCCTAGGAACACCCTTAGAAAGATCACTAGGCAGTTGAAAACATTGTCTGGAGGCCGGTAGTCAGTGTAGAAAAAGTGGCTGAAAACTTGCAGAGCGAACCAGAACCCTAGTGGGCAAAAAGATAAGGCCCTAGTAAAGAGGGCTTTGAATCTGTAAGAAGTGCTGCTTCAGGGATTTTTCTAAGGGGAAGGTACTCCTTCCTCACCAGGACAGGGTAAAGACTGTTAAAGCACTAATAGTACCCACTGCACACCCCTTTCAGCTATCTCTCTTCCTCTCTTCTGTCTGCCTACTTCCAGTCTCCTCTGGGTTGTTTCTTTCCCCACTATCTCCTCAAAGTACACAGGACACTCTCAGGAGACACGAACAATAAGTCAGCAGCTTGCTGATGTTTCTTAGGAACTAAATGCAGGTTAAGTTGCAAACCAAGCTGAAAGGACAAAGAAAATACTAGATATACGTACCACCCTCAGAGTTTACAGCGTGGCTCAAAATACAAATTGAGGCCACTTGGCGGTGGCTGGTATTAACAGCTCTTGCGTGAGAACTGCGGCCGCAACACAGCAGGGGCCGCCCAGCCGCAGGCAAGAAAGGCTGGTGCTGCATTTGAAGACAAGTTGAGGCAAGGTGTCAGGCGCAGCCCAGTTGGGTGAGGAAGGGGCTACATCCAGAGATTAACTCAATCAGTAAGTGTACTGAGGATAGTGGGAACCAGGTTTTTCAGTGATGGCGAAGGAAGATATAAAGACAAGATCAAATGAACTTTGAGGGCTGTATTTGAACTGGAGCTACCATTGCAAATCCATGGCTTACAATACATCTAAATATAGAGATAAATATAAATGTAGAGGGATAAGCACGCGCGCGCACGCGCGCACACACACACACACACACACACACACACACACACACCTTTCTAGCTCTACCCCAGAGAAGGTCTAGGGGTAGTAACACCACAACAGCAATAAGCACTTGGAGCACTCAGATCTTGCTCTCTATATACCACCCTCCTCGAAGAAATGGCTGACTCCAAGGCTGAGGCAGAGGAAGGACAAGCTGCACCTAAAAAACACTGTTGCCCTAGAAAGTAAGAAAGTAATCAAAGAATGAAAGGGACCTATCAAAAAAGACAAACTGCTCAAAGGGGCTCCACTGGCCAATTTAGGCCATTCTGATCATCAAAATGAATAATGACATGAATAAATTGAAAAAAATAGAAATCCGTGAGCAAATAAATAGGGGAAAGCCTATCCTTAAAGCAAAATGCCAACTAATAAATGCAGAAGGAATAATGAATTTAGGAAAATCACTGTTTGGCAACCATCATAGCAGTAATTCATGTAATCATCATTGCATGTTAAAACTAGAAGGTGAAGGTGGGATAAGAAATGGGTTATTTTTATAATCTTAGTGTGTCTCCACATAGGACATTTGTTGATTATAAAGGGAAAATAAATTTACAATGGAGAAATCTGGCAGATATTAATCAAGTGATTAATGTAAATATCATCAGTATGGGGACAAATTTATGTTGTCTGCCACTTGACAGGATGCAAAGAGCTACATATCACTTCTACCATATTCCTGCCAAAAATGCATAACTGGTTTTAATAAAGAAACATCACACTACTAACTCAGTATTATGGGGCTAATTGTTAAACAACTAGCTCTCCAGAGGTAAAAAGTCCTTATTTGTAGTGTTTCCTGATTTCCATGGTGTAAATAATCCCACCATGACCAATTTAAAGGGCCAACTGATAATGCTGACCTAGGAGTTGGGAAGAGACACCCATATTCCGCACTCACAAGTCCCTTGGAATCTGATCCTGACCAGGGACACAAACCAAAATTAAGGGACTTTGTGCAAAGTGACTGCCTTGTAGTCTTCAAAAATGTGAAAACCACGAAACTTTAGGAAAGGCTGATATCTGCTCCAGAATGAAGGAGACGAGAGAGGTGTACACGACCCCTGTGGGCAGCACATGATCCTGGATTAGAGCTTCTGCCAGAAGGCATAAGGCTGTTAATAGGGACAATCAGCAGAATTTAAATCGGGTCTCTGAGTGAAAGATACATGGGAGTTCTTTGCATTGTTCTCTCAACTTTTCTGTAAATTTGAAATTGTTTCAAAATAAAATCATATCTTTTCCAAAGTATAAGCTGATTTGTACCCTGATTAGGACATTTTGGATGTGAGCATAGGAAAAATGCTGAAAGGAGAAAGAGTTGGGAGAGCTAAATTCCAATTAATGTAAGTAAAGAGGGTCAAAACCTCTGACTGCCCCAGGTGATGTTTAATTCTACCCCTGCCTGCTGCTTTGCTCATACTGCCATTAACAGCTGAAACTAAGAACCTCACAGAATAATATTAATTTCTCAAAAGGAACACAGGTTACCGAGACCCAGATGTTTAATTACCCATTCCCTTGTTTTAGGGCATAAAGATACTAGGGAAATGCAGTGGGACTGAGAAATTTACTTAAAATACTAACATTGTAAAATTCTACTTAGACTATTTTTTAAAAGGAAGCTACTTCATTTAAATCAACTTTAAAATATGTCCAAAATTAAAGCAACGTGAAGAGCATTTTGGTTTTAAAATCATATATATATATATATGTGTGTGTATATATATATATATATATATATATATATATATATATATATATCATCATTCTCTACCCAAAATAAAAAACAGGGTAAAAGGGCGCCTGGGTGGCTTAGTCGATTGGACATCCGACTCTTGATTTTAGCTAAAATCTCAGGTCTTGATCTCACTGGGCTCCTTAAAAAAATAAATGAAATAAAATAAAATAAACAGGGTAGAAAAAAAGCTGGTATCAGGGATTAAAAGTACTGCAGTATAGAAAGAAATGGTACTTTTTAGTATTATCCACAAAAAATCTACCTTTTGACGGCCACACTGAATGCATGTAATATATCCACTTAGTAAAACGAAGAGTTAACAATTTTTGCTTAGATCAACCCAAACACCATGAGTCATAGGCATGTAGGCAGTGAGGTTAGTACTGCCTTGAAAACAGGAGACATACAAGTCTATGGTGATCTTATTCTGTGATAGAAACACTGGATTTTGAACGAAAAGCATTTGCAAACAATGTGCAATTCCCCTGCTATGGTTCAAGTGTGCCATGTTTTATAACTTCAGAGCTAATTCTGTAACTAGCCTACTGCATTAATCTTTGAATGGTATGACCTGTGTAGAATTTTCTTTAAAGTATTATGCTTGACATTCAAGAAGGATAGCTCTATGTCGCAAATACTCTTGGGAGGAAATGACTTTTAGAAACGTAAGTGGTATAATTAGCGTAGTTCCTTTGTGAGATGAATGATGCTTTTGGTCTTGTCTGAAAAAATGCAAATAAATGTACAACCTACACCATAAATCAATCATAAAACTGGCTGTGTTTTTCAACATTAAAAACTTTAACCAGAGAGTTAACACAACTTTTAAAGAACTTACTAGCTTATGAAATATCAAATCTATTGTATCAAACATGAAAAACCAGTGTGTTTCTATTTGAAAAATCTTGTCAGGTAATCAAGAACACTCATGGTACTCTGTACTGCCCCGGGGAAAAAAGTTGGAAGTATTTATTGGTGCTCTAGAAAATACTCTGAGGTATATAAATAGATCCAACTGAAGATCATCCTTCCAGTACTAAAGGACATTTGAGAACAGCTATGGGGAAAGTTAACAGTAGCAAATAGCTCTTGTTCTAGAACATGGTAAGAAATTTCTATCCTGCTCTCATTTCTACAAGGTTAGAATCCAGAGGGTGGGGAGGCTAAAGTAACAGAATGCATAAAATCTTATAAATGCATTTATAAGAAAATGACACAGGCATCTACATATTACCATCACTGCTGTGTGCAGCTATGCATACATCTTGATGACATGCTAACATAGCCCTTCAAAGACTTTTGGGTCCCTATGTTTCCCTAGGTATCTTCTACAACACCTAAGTTTGAGAGGTGTGTACCAAATTATGCATTATGTACCAGGTTTATCTATGGTACCTATAATTTTTCTAGAACTAGTCCAATTCTAAAATAGAGTGGCTACAGTAAAGTTAATGACTTATCTAGTTATGGCCTAAGATATTTCTAAAAATCTGGGATATACTGACATTTATATGATCTTCATCCTTGTCTGTGGGAGACACACTTCACCCAATTTACAGCTTAAATGACTGAACTATTTAAACTGCAGGCACTAAAAACCCAAATTTTCAATCCTTGTACCAGAAATTTATGGTGGGACTACCTACATACCCACTCTTACTTACATTATACACTATATTCCATTATGTGAAGAAAATCAATTTATTAAATCTTTAACATTCATTTAAGTGTTAAAAACATTCAACATGGAGGTTAAATGGGACGGCAATCTTTAAGGTAGGTCAGTCAGAGGGCACCTGG
Source organism: Zalophus californianus (assembly GCF_009762305.2). NCBI lineage: Eukaryota > Metazoa > Chordata > Mammalia > Carnivora > Otariidae > Zalophus > Zalophus californianus. Next base: position 21,782,041 of record NC_045606.1, on the reverse strand, counting down.
GTGGCGCAGTCGGTTAAGCGTCCGATTCTTGGTTTCAGCTCAGGTTGTGATCCCAGAGTCATGATCTCAGGATCGTGGGATTGAGCCCTGCATCTGGTTCTGCGCTCAGCACGGAGTCTGCTTGAGTGAGACTCTCTCCCTCTGCCCTCCACTCCTCCCACAACCTCTAAAATAAGTAAATCTTTTAAAAACAAACAAACAAAAAAACCCCAAAATACCCTCTAGTCTTAAAAAAAAAGGGTAGGTCAGTCAGGTATGTGAGTTAACATGTGACCAGGTTTTACTCTGGATTCATCATCTAATCCACCAAGTCAATTTATATTGACTGTTTTTCAGTGATATTGTGATGGTGAAATTAATCTTAAAGGACATGTAAAAAAACTTAGTATCTGAATTCTGAAAGGTATTACGCAGAAGGGATATACTATCTAGATGTAATTCTTCCTACTCAATCTTTTCAGTAGAAATTATAATTATGCTAATTTAAGACTATAATTCTTTGAAATTGAAGTACTAAATACTTAGGAAATATGGCTGATTTCTACATCTTTTTAAATTGATACTTTCTTTGGCTTTGTTTTCTCAGTTTCATAGAGTTCTTTTACAGTAATTCCTTTTTTTTTTCAAGTGAGAAATATTATGTCTTGTTTAAAAAAATAGTTTTATCCTGGGAATGAAATGTACTTAGAAATGATAAATAGGGCCCTCCCAACTTATAAACACATGATGTAAAAATAGTAGTTTTCATCCTAACATCTAGAAAACCAAAAGACACTATACACAAAGCTGAGACATTTGTGTGGTTATACATTTATTTTCCCATTGGTTATGTTAATTCAGATACTTTAATGGAAGTATCCAGCTTTTCAATTTATTATCACCAGAAACAATTTTAAGTCTCAGTTGATCTTTCAGTTTAAGGCCTTTCTGGCTTACCAAAACTTGAAAGAACAAGACATCATCAAGACTTCAGAACTCAGTTTAGAACTTCCAGAATTAACATTTTTCTTAAGATCTTTTTGTACCTAATATTTAAAACATTCTCATTCACATGCTAGCAAACCAGTTCCAAATGAGACAGCTGAAAATAGTGCATCTTTAAAAACATCTAGATTATAAAGTTGTCATTTTAAAGAGAATAAATCCAAAAGGATTTAGCCATTCTATTATCAATGACTGGTAGTCAAGATCATCCCACAGCCCAACAGAAGAAAATTGAAGTCTGAATCTCATTTGACTAGAGAAACATAACAGAATTCCAAAGGCACTAAAAACCGAGCTAGGGGCATTTTGAATGCTATGTAACAGAAGATTAGTTTTGGACAACCAAAAGAACTAAAGGATTCCCCCATAGCAAAACATAACCACTGTGCCATTTATTTTATAACTGCTCATCAGAAAGTCTTGAGAAATGCGCTTAAGAAACTGACTTTGCAGAGATAAAATGATCAGTTCCTACTGTCAGAAAAGAGAGCTGTTTATTAAAAGAAAAAAAAAAGACTAACAAAGAGAGACAGGATGCAATTCGAATTCAAAACCAAACCAAACCAAACCTAAATCTTTTCTGGATGAACAGGTGGTTGGAATAGTCAGGGGATCCAACTTAATGCCATAGTTACTTCAAACTATTAGGCTTTTGTACAATTTCCCTCAAAATTATAAACAATGAAAATATCCCAGGATACAACTGCTTAATTTTATAATGCATGATAAACTTTATCATAAGAGCACAATCACAAGGGGATGAAATAATTATATTAGTAGAGGAGTTAACAAAAGTGATCAAAAATAGTTATGTGCAGTATCCCTTTTCTTGATTTATTAACTTAGCAACTTTTATCATTATACTCAGTAGTTTGATCATAGCGCTTTAACTTTTTTCAAATTTATTACATGTCTATGTGAACTAGTAATATAACTCTGAAATGTTGTGAATTAACTGTTCAAAATAATAATACAAGATTGAGTTAGGTTTATTTTTGCAGTTTGCTATAATTATATTTTCATACTTGGTAAATCTTCACTGTGATACAAACTATACAAAAAACTCAATCTGACCTATAGTGCTGATAAAAATAGAATAATCAATTTAATAGAAGTAAAATAGTACTTGCGAAATCACAAAATAAACCAAAATCAAGAAATCCCAACTAGATATACTTTGATGGTATATACTTATGCTCACAGAGGTATATTTTTACACATATCCCAAAGTAAACTTTATGGTCTCTATTTTTCCATTATCTATATAGCATTATTATTTATCAAAACAAAATCCATAATGGGACTGTCAATAGTTAAAGTCATTAATATTCATTACCTAAGACTGAAGTGCCAGAAAAGGGATAGTGCATCTCTATGCCATATAAAGCCCTGAATAAATACAAACCCTGATAGAAAGAAAGCGGCGTGCCAGAGATCTCTGAAGACAGCACCAACGCTGTAAGAGGTGCTTGTCCCGTGGCTCTGAGCTGCTCCCTCCTGTGTGTTATCTGTGGTACTAGAACCATCTCCTTCCCTATGGACTTCCAAATGGGCTGCTTTTCTTAATTTCCTTCATCAGAAGAGACGAAGAGCAGAAGGTAGCTTTAAAATGTTAACAACTACTTTCTTGGTAGCACATTCAAAATTCTGATCAAACATAAAACAGGAACTTCAATACACAATAAAATTCAGATTAACTGGAGAAAAGTTAAGGTACACATTGGAGAACAACTTCTATAAATGTTAGGTTATTGTTCCTCGCTCACACTGACAGGTCAGTGGATATTAGGTTGTAATGGTATCATTGGACAGATTTTTACAAAGCATTTCTTCCCTATTTGAATGCCACTTATCTGCAGAAGAAGAAAGAAGAAAATTTAGATCAGAGAGAATTAGAATTTAACCGATCAACAATCTATTTATCTAATGTAGGTATTATCTTTTCAAAACGAAAAGGGCTTAAATCTCAACATCCCCAAACTGCAAATGTCTCAATCTCTTAGCAACAATATTCAAAAGAGGAATTGCTCCAAAAGACCCTTAAAACAGAACTCCATTGTGCTGAGTGGCCAGCAAGACTTGCTATGTTTACTTAATCAAGAGGCAATATTAAACAGCTTTGAATAGCATTTAATAAACAGAATTTAGCTGAATTTTTTTCCTGGCTATCGATTTTGCCAAAGTATCTTATAAGTACAAGATCTTGTAAATAGAGGGAATTATCAGCAATTCCAGCTAATATATTCCCTACAGTGATATTAGGTGCCTTGGAAATGAGCTTTAGGAAAGAGAACAAAAACAACAAATAAAGGTATGTGGTCTCACAATGGCCCTGAAGCAAATACACAAACTAAATCATTTGGTAGTTTACTCTGAAGCTTCCTGCTCTATCTAAAAGAGTGACCTTACAAGATAACATTTTATTCGAGTCGAGAACAATCTTAGATTCAAGTTACACAAATCCACAAAAAGATTGCTTTCAACAGAGTACCTTCTTCTTTTACCCCCTGTACTCAGAGGGGGTTTCGGTGTTCTTGTTGACACAATCTGGCAGTGCACAGTTCCCAGGAGCAGCATCAGCCATACTGGCCCAATCACTTCCGTCAGAGGTATGCTGTGTGGGCTAGAAGCGGAACAGAATAATACTATTGCAGCAACTACAAAAAGGGAAAGAAAATATGTTTAATTATAGATCTGACAGTCACTTCTTCAAAACTTTAAAAATTGTTCTAGCATTGCTTCTTGCCAGATTACTTTTCTAAATTTAAATAAGTTAAAAATGTTACTGCAGACAAGCTCTTTCAGATTATTTTTTTGTTTGCCACTGGCTAACCACACAACTCGGTAATAAACTCCTGGAAAAGATAACATCCAACATAGTCTCTAAAGTACACATTTTCATGCTGCAATGAAAACCAGCTGCATATGAATCTAAGGGCATTCCTGATAAGATCACAAACAATCAAAAGAACCACTAACCTCAGGTGTACTTAACTTCTTTGTTTTACAAACAAGGAAGTCTATGATGGTGTGTAATAAGGCTATAAAGAGCTTCTTTTTTTTTTAAAAGATTTTATTTATTTATTTGACAGAGAGATAGAGAGAGAACACAAGTAGGCAGAGTGGCAGGCAGAGGGAGAGGGAGAAGCAGGCTCTCCACCAAGCAGGGAGCCAGACGCGGAACTTGATCCCAAGACCCCAGGATCATGACCTGAGCCGAAGGCAGCCACCCAACCGACTGAACCACCCAGGCACCCCAAGAGCTTCTTTTCAAATAGAGATTTATCTGCTCAGAAATAATAACATAAATTTACTTGGGTACATTTTTCAGGGAAACCAGTAAACACTCACCAACGCTAACCATTGCCACATGAAGAAGAAATCTTGTTTCTGCCTGCTCAGAATCCTTTATACTTTCCAGACATTAAGTCTCTTTATCTTTTGGGAGTCTGCCTCCTATATCTGTTAATCAAATGGTCTTATTTCTCCCACTTCAGGGATAGACATGTAATCTAGTCTTACCAGAGTCTTAATTCTGGGCACAGGAATTAGGAAATGGGCATGTAACCTTAGCAGGACCAATCAGAATCTTTTTCAGGGATTAATACAGGTAGTTGGAAAGAAGGCTTTCTCTTACATCACAAACACTAAGGACTATGGAAATATGAAATTGCCAGGGGCCACCTCAGCCACCTCCTTAATAGACCAGCATGATGAGAACAAAAACAACAGTATAAAAAGTGAAGATATCATCTGAGGCTCTAGATCCAGCAATGCTTGGACACAGGGCCTAGGAGTTCCTAATTCTGTTTTGGAACAATTGGAGAATCTGAAAATTAGGAGATTTTTGTGCATTTTATTAGGTGTGACTGTTGTAATGTGCTTGTGTAATGTGCATATTTTGAAAAGATGCATGTTGATGTATTCAGGAGTAAAACATCATGATGTATATAATTTATTTTAACAAAGTATATTAAGTAAATATTCCAAAAGATTAATAATGATTTAATCAAAAAGATGGGCATATGCTATTTAGAATGACTATATAACTTATCATGTAAATCAGGACTCTTTTGAGAGTAAAAGGAGAGCCGTTAATAAAAGCACCAGGACAACACAAGTAGGTTTGGACAGCTGGACAGTCCCAAGCAAAGCGAACAAATGGCCATCCCAGTTATTGTTTTTGTAGTAGCCCATCTAGTTTCGTTTTTTTGAAAATTTTTATGATCAGCGGTAAAAACAAACAAAAAAACCCAACACTTTTTGCAAAAGCTAGTTTGCATTTGGTTTTTGCCATCTGCAACTGAAAGAAAGGATTCTAGCATACCAAGATGTAAGCTTAGCTCCTCACCTGTGTTTAAGAGGTATCATAAACACAACTTACAGCTTTATATTCTCCTGAATAATAAGTTTCTTTAAAAAGAAAAAAAAAAGACTTAAATTTTTTAAAATGCCAATCATCTTTATGAATTACCCTGGAATTTAACCCAAATTCTCTAGTTGTTTTATAACAGAGTCCAGAATTTTGAGAAGTATAGTTTTTGTTGTCTTTAATAGGAACTCTAATGTGACCTTTATTAAATTCCTTTACCTTTTTGAGCCTTGGTTTATTTTTTGTACAATAAAACAGGATACAGGTACTATAAATACATGTGAGGTAATACAATAAAACACTTTGAAAAGCTCCTTACATAAATAAATGTGTACCTAACACTGGCAAATAGTACTTTTATTCACCATCATTAACTACCTTTAAAAAGAAGGGGGATGCAAATGCTACTTAAGAGTTTCAGAGTTTCTGGTATAATCTCCAACCTATTTTTCCCCTTTGAGTGAAGGGTTAAGAAGAAATCATTCACTTCTCTTATATAATGCTAAATTATACTTTTTGATCATTTAATGAAGTCCGATGAACTAGACAGAACTACTAGAGATTTTTGCTAGGCAGTACTTCTACAGATTCCTCCAAGAGCTCAACAAAACAAAATGTTTTATTAGGCACAAAAGTCCCAAGGTAGGACTCCACATACTGGCCAGGCATAACTCTAGGGATAATCGTCAGAAATACAAAATATCTAAAGTTTAATTTTCAGGTCTGTCCATCTTTGAGATTTAGTGGCAGATGTTAGGCACTGGGAGTAGTAAGACAAATAAGACATAGTCGCGGCTCCCTGCCCCTCCTCAATTCAGAAGAAAAGGGGGACACATAAAGAAACAAAATACCTGTAATGGACTGAACTCTGCCCCCCCCATTCATATGCTGAAACCCTACAGCGTCTATGTGGATGTAGTAAAGGCTGAATGAAGTCATAAGGATGGAGCCTTAATCCAACAGCACTGATGTCCTTTTAAGACAAAGAGATACCAGAGATCTCTCTGCTCACACACAGCAGAAAGTCCATGGGAGGACACAGTGAGAAGGCAGCCATCCACAAGTCAGTAAGAGAAACTTCATCAGACACCAACCTGATGGCACACTGACGTCAGACTTCCAGCCTCCAGAACTGTGAGAAAATAAATCTCTGTTGCTTAAGTCACACAGTCTGTGGTATTTTGTTATGGCAGCCCAAGCCGACTAATACAATACCTATGAAGAGTGCTATAATGTGCACAGAAAGATCTATAGCTAAATTTGGGCGGGGGGGGGTTGGAAAAGGATTCTCAAAGAAGGTGGCAAGGGATGCCTAATCTAACTGAGAGAACAAGTAGATGCAGATTAGGTAAATATAAGGCAAAAGGGCCACCCAAACAAAGAGAGTTGCACATTCAAAGGCATATAGGATTTAAAACAACAACAAACAAAAACACCACAAAACAACACAAAAAAGAAAGAGCAAAGAGCTAATTTAGTCTGGTAAAACCTGGGGAGAGAGTCAACAAGGGACTGGCTAAAAAACTTGGCTTTCCTCTTGAAGGCAATGACAACTAGAAAGAGATTTAGACCTTAAGTGGCTGGTTTGAATTTGCAATTTAAAAGGTAAATGGATAGAAGGTAGAAGATACAAGGGCTCTTGGCAGTAATCTAGGTGAGAAATGATACAAGCAAAAAGCATAAATGGAGTTGAGAATACATAGTTGCGATACTTAAAAGGCATGCAATTGAAGTAAAAACCTATACAAAAACCAAATCTGACTGCACATGATTCTTTCTACCTTTTAGGAGGTAAGGGTGGGATAGAGAATGAGGTAACTCAGAGCGCTGCGCCTTACTTTTATATGCAAAGAGATGGAGGCACAGGGGTTTCGAGAGGTACCAGCAGATTCCTGAGGGTCATTAAGGGTCATATCATCACTTTGTCACTGGCTGTGACTCGAAGCAGGTTAAGTCACTTCTTTGATTTGGTAGGAGAATATTCAGTGTTCACCACTTAAAATGTTAAACTTTGGTTCTGAACTGAAAAATATCTTTTTCATGTCTGATCTAACCTGTCTTCCTTATTTAACGTAGACAAGCCAGTAAGTGAATTTCAGATACAATATGTGAACGTCTAGTTACAATGGAAACTAGTCATCATAATAGCAAAAAAACAGCAAAAATCTTAAGTGTCCAACACTGATGTAGGATAGGTATTTTACAATAATTTAAAAATGTATTTTTAAGACTCTGATACTTGTGATGACATAAGGCAAAAAAATACAATTGTTTATATAGAATAATCTCAACATTTAAAAATGTTACAAAGTAAACTGAAAGGCAAGATTATGGGTGGGTTTTTTGTTTTTTTCCTACATTTCCTGCAATGAACATTTATTTATCATTTCTTCAATCAGAAACACACACATACTCTACTGATAAAAATCACAAATCTTCAGAGTTCAGTCCCTTTTATGTATATAAGATGTACCCTGGCTTCGAAGAAACAACGTTACCTAAATAAAAGCCTGTAGGTTTTATTACATTTTCATTTACTTAAAAGACATTTATCTGAAAAAAAAAGTTATTTATCTTTTTACTTAGAGTTTGTTGATAAAACATATTTAAATAATCATTCAAGGTTACAACGATGTTTTTAAAAAAGCAAGACATTAGAAAGACTGAAAGGGTACCCACTAAATTAAAATCATTGCTTTTATTAGACTGCAGGGATGTGAGTGGTGTCTCCACGCCCCCAAGTGTGTGACGGCGCCGTGTAGTACGCGTTACATGCTGCGGCTCTGACTGGGCACCAGAGTGCTGCTGTGGGGGGAGCCAACGTGACGGACTGCGCGCGTGTGACTCGGTAGTCAGAATGCTGAGACTTGAATCTGGACTCTCCTGCACCTGCAAACTGCAACTTTGCGCCCTCAGGTCCTTCGGGTCCCCTTTCTATCAGCTAGGCAGAATACCAGTATTTACACTTCCCTGCATGGTGGCTGTGAGAATTAAATGAGAATCTGAAGAGCACTCAGAAAATGGGGTACAGACTCTTCAGTACAGAATGAGGAGTCTCAGAACACCGTGGTCAAAAGAAAAGAGAAACCATGGCTGAGACAGGAAAAATGAACTCATACCGCTTGTATAAAAAAAGACTAGCGTGGTAGGTATATGTGGTATGTATGTGCATTTGAAGAGACTTTCTAGTTGTTAAGTTCCTCTCAATCTGTATTTTTCTTTAGCCATCCACAGATTCTAATTTTCAAAAAATTATACTGGAAAATAACTGCTTTGTTTTCTCAAACATTTTTAATACCAAACCAGCTGTGTCTTACTAAATGAAATATCACAATAAAGGTGTATCTTCATACTCAGTACAATAAGTATATGTTTAAAAAGCCTTAGTAACCCTAAAAACATAACATCCTAAAAGTTAAAAGCAAAATGAATTTCTACCATTTAATTATACCTTGCAGAAGATAAAGGACAAGAAGCCAGAAAAAGATGACTTTTGATGTTACTTGTAACCACCACCGGAAGAAAAAGGGGAAAAACACAACTCGAACAATTCCCTTTCTAGTCAGAGAAGTCCAAGGACTTTCAGGTTTTGCCTTAGCAAATGCAGACCCTGAAAAAGGTAAAATAAAATGACAGAGTACATTTATCATTCTTTAATTTCCTTAGAGAAAAAATTTCAACATTTGAAGAACAAAAAGCTATGTCTAATTTTATTTTGTATTACACTGTGAGTGAGAAATGCCCAATTTTGGGTAGTACACAGAGTTTAAAAACATTCTTCATGCTATCATATTAATATGAACTCAGGTACTCTGAAAAAAAACTATTTTAACTGAAATAACAGCAAAATTTCTCCCACATATTTTATATATATAAGACAATGTTCGAATGTCAGTTCCAATTAGGAATTAAAAGTTACCACTTTGATTTTTATAATCAAGCCATACAGCTTGCTAAGCAAACACAAGCTGGTTTTCTTTTCTTTTTATTATTTCTTGGACTGATCTCTAGTGGGAGTAAAGACTAGTCAGTGGTATTTAAATACCTCCGTTATCTCTTGTACGACTCCTGCCTTCACTTATGCTTGCATTGCTTTTATTTCTACAAACATGTATCTAACCCACTTTGAATTCTGTTTCTTCAAGGTCAATTTCTAATTGCATTAAGCTTTTATTTATTCAAGACTCACCTCTTACAAGATCAACATCTATGAGGTCTGGTTTCACATGCGCTGTTTTCTTTGGTTTATTCCTTAAACCCTATAATACATTAAAGTAGTATTGGTAAGAGAGTAGATCTTAGAAGTCCTCATCACAAGAAAAAAAAAATCTTTGTGACTGAGTATGGGGATGGATGTTAACTACTTATTGTGGTATCATTTCTCAATACACACAATGTATTTCTCAATATATATAAATATTGAATCATGCTGTATACCTAAAAGTAATAAAATCTATATGTCAATTATACCTCAATAAAAAATAGTACTGGAATTCAATAGATATATTTTTAAATCCAGAATAACAGAAAATAATCAAATTCTAAAGATTTCAATTAAAAAAAACTTAATATACTGGAGAAATATAACACATTGTATATTTGTTACAAATGGAATGTAATTGTAGTATTGAATACATTTTATTGCTTTACAAAAGGATAAATTTAGGGATGTGTGTAACAGGAGAGGCCTGTTTATTACTAAAAGGAAAATTCTAGAACAAAGACTATCACTACCACTCAATTTGGATGTACAGTCTGAGATGGTCCACGAGACTGTGCTGGCCCCAGATTTGCACAGGCTGGCTAGGAGAGCAGGGGCCCTGAAAGGCCCCCAAAGTGTGATGCTGGGGGCATTGCTGCAAGAAGCAGTGGCTCACAAAGCTGGGGACAGACGGGGATGCAGACTTCTCAGCTGATGCCAGCATGTGGGGATGGTATTAGCTGAGACCCAGAGAGGATGATGCTCAGGGTCGCCACTATGTTCACATGCCAACCACTAACGAGACCACGATGCCACCTAATCACCTTAGAACTTAGACGCCATGCCCAGGCGGAGGAGGAAGAGGGAAAAGCAGGAGTCACAAATTGAATTAGTTTACACTCAGAATTACTGAACACTAAGTTTCTGCCACCAGTGTACAGAGTGGGAATAAGGGTAGGGAATAAGGCCAGAGATCAAAATCGTTGAAAAAAAAAAAAAAAACTACACTTAAAACTAGGATGTTAAGAATTGGAAGAGCTTAGGCTAAATTCCTCAGGAGCCAAATAGAGGCTGAGATATGAGACGCAGTGTTTAGAGGATTTGTTTACTATTCATTCAATTAATCAAGTATGCAGTAAATTCTGTTTGGTCCTGATCCAAAAAACAATGACCCCTAAGGTAAAAATTTAGTTAAGTACTGTTTGCATCTAAAACAAAGAAGAGGAGACTATTTGAGCTCAGAATTAACTGAGATATTTAAACCAAAATGTATCCTGAAATCAAGAAGCAATTAACTGCCAAACCCTTCCAAACAGTCTGTCCATGTGAAGTTGAAAACTACTCAGAGGTACAAAAACAAGAGAAGAAAAGAGTCAGGACAGAAGACATAGCCATGGTAATTTTATATATAGTCGGATCCTCATATTCATAGATTCTATATTTGCAAATTTATTTTATCCCCAAATCAATACTTGCTGTGCTTTTGCAGTCATTTGGAGACATGCACAAAGTAAGAGTGGCAAAAAATTTGAGTCACCCAATGTGCACATGGCAGCTGCAAACAAGGCAACAATCTGCTTTCTTATTTCAGCTCTCAGGCTGGAAATAAGTATCCTTTTCACAATTTAGTGCTGGGTCTTGCTTTTTTTGTACTTCTTGTTGGTAATCTTGTTGTTTAAAAATCGACCTCAAGCACAGTACAGAAGTGCGGTCTAGTGTTCTAAGTGTAAAGAAGACTGTGATATGCCGCACTGAGAAAATGCGCGCTAGATAAGCTCTATTTGGGCATGAATTATATAGTATCATTGGCCATGAGTTCAGTTGTTAATGCATCAACAATATCTATTAAACAAGGTGTCTTTCAACAGAAACATACATAAAACAAGGATATGTACTGATCACCTGACGAAGGTGTTATGACTAGAGGTGGAGCAGTGGTATTTGCTAATTCAGTGTTCATGGTGACGTCACAGAATGTAACTCCTGCGAATAACGAGACTTGACTGCACCTGTACTTCATTTCCCATTTTAATGTCATGATAGAGTGGCTTGCAGACTATGAACCACCCCCAATATTTTGCAAATTGGAAAAGCAATTCTAATAATACAAATATGTAAAAACAAAATTTCATTAATAGAGCACTATTTAGATTTGGTATGAAGTTTGAGATTTAACCTTTATTACTGCCAACAAACGTGAAAACAGTAACATATTTTGATTTGCTTCTTTTATACATTCTTTTTCTAATAATTTGAAAATAATCTTATTGCCAATGTTTTATGACAAATCTGAAGCTTAATTTACTGCTGTATACTTAAAATTTTTATCAGGTTGCTTTAAGAACTTAAATTCCTTATGAGAAGAACAGTAAATTAACTTGATTTATGCAACTGTGTTGTTTTTCAATATGTTCATTCTTCTTGACCTTTTTCTATGTGGTTCATTTCCTATTTAATATTTTATTAAAACATTTATTTTGAGCTACATTGTAGAGTCACAGCACAACTGCCATTTTTACTGACTGATTGATTTTGAGAGAGAGAGAGTGAGAGAGTTTGTGCTCATGAACAGGGGAAGGGGCGAGGACAGAAGGAGAGGGAGAGAGCAAATATTAAACAGGCTCCACGCCCAGTGAAGAGACTGACACAGGGCTCAATCTCACAACCCTGAGATCATGACCTGAGCCAAAATCAAGAGTCGGATGCTTGGGGCATCCTGGTGGCTCAGTCGTTAAGCGCCTGCCTTCGGCTCAGGGTCATGATCCCAGGTTCCTGGGATCAAGCCCCGCATTGGGCTCCCTGCTCAACCGGAAGCCTACTTCTTCCTCCCCCACTCCCACTGCTTGTGTTCCCACTCTCACTGTCTCTATCTCTGTCAAATAAATAAATAAATCTTAAAAAAAAAAGTCGATGCTTAATTGACTAAGCCACCCAGGTACCCCTTATTTATTTTATTTTATTTATTTTATTTTTTATAATTGCCAATTTTGATAAAACTCCCCTTCATGGTAACCTATCAGAATATTTAGAGGGTTTAAAGTAAGAAAAACAGGGGTGCCTGGGTGGCTCAGTCAGCTAAGCAGCTGCCTTCAGCTCAGGTCATGATCCCAGGGTCCTGAGATCATGCCCTGCGTTGGGCTCCCTGCTCAGCAGAGTCTGCTTCTCCCTCTTCCTCTGCCTGCCGCTCTGCCTACTTGTGCTCTCTCTCTCTCTGTCAAATAAGTAAATAAATAAAAACCTTTAAAAAATAAATAAAATAAAATAAGAAAAACAAAGAAAATTTCACTGATAAATCTTCTAACATTAATGATTTTAAACACCAAACTAAGGTATCAGCACCCATATATAAGCATTCATAAAATCTGATTTTAAGTAAGTAGATATTTTAAGTTGGAAAATTTTAAATTGGTTTAAACTATATTCATGCAAAATAGCATAGCTTTCAGGACATCAAAAAGTTTAAATGAACAATCAAAAAATGAAAACTAAGTTCCAAAGAAAAGATTTAATAACTACTGACTTAACTAGAAAGTAGAAACAATCAGGCACTATAAATACAATTACTCTCCAAGAATCTAAGTAGTATATTCTTTTTTTTTTTTTAAGATTTTATTTATTTGACAGAGACAGGCACAGCGAGAGAGGGAACACAAGCAGGGGAAGTGGGAGAGGGAGAAGAAGGCTTCCCGTGGAGCAGGGAGTCCGATGCGGGGCTCGATCCCAGGACTCTGGGATCATGACCTGAGCCGAAGGCAGACGCTTAAGGACTGAGCCAGCCAGGTGCCCCCTGGTAATATATTCTTTATTGAATATACACTTAAACTCTTACAGTACATTCCTAAGGCACAATAACACAAATTGTATGAAGTTTTGTATTTTTTTAAATCTGTAAGTACACAGCTAATGTTGAGCCAAAAAGCTTATAACAGCTGTTTAGATTTAGAAAGTACTTCTGTTCAATGATGCAGACATCCCATACTTGGAACTAGTATAATACTGTGACTCCACCAAAGGACGTAACCACCAGTTTCACTTTCCAGAAATCCTATTTAGTTTCCCCCATCCTGTTTTTCCTCTGTAATGACTTTAAATAGCAGGGTTCTTTTTACTGAAGCTTTATAACTCTACTAAGTATGAAAATGGGGGAAATTCCACATTTACTTTTAAATTTGGGTCAAGGTGAACAGAAAGTGGAAGTTTTTGGTTATAATTTCTAAAATGTTTAAAAAAATAATTTGCAACTTACAGAAAACTTCAGCAATATTAACTAAGGGTCTTCAATTTTAAAAAAATAAACATCTCCAAAGAATATATTTTGATTTCTTTAAAGTTGCTGCTCACTGCTGTGACAGACAATTGAGTAGAGAGGACAAACTCAATGCATTCCGTATAGTGTTTTCTAAGTACCTGGTCCTTAGAAACCTTGGGTTTCTTTTTAAGTCAAATATTAATATTAATACACCACAGTTATTTCTCTACCTTTCTTAGAATAAATGCAAAATTATTTTACACAATAAATAATTTGCCTCCACTAAAATGTTTAGCAAGAATGGAATGTTTTAGGCTTATCAACAAATTGACCCCTTTAATTCAAAATAATAAGAGTAAGCTTAATACTGTTTTTAATTCTTCACTTACTATTACAAAATACTATCTTTAAAGGGAGATATATTTCAGAAAAAAAGTTATAGTTCTTAGCCTTCTCCAAGTTCATCCTGTCAGTGTACCAAGGAACAGCTAATATAATTCTCCGTTACCCTAACCTCTATTTAGGAATTAAAATAGTTCTAAAAGTGAGGAATGTAGCATTTTGTGATGAACGGATTAAAAGGTTTCAAGGCATCTTACTAAACCTGCATGCTGCTCTTCACTTGCTTGAGTATTCTTACTCTTCATGATACTCTTGCCAGACTACCGTCTCATGGATCTCTTACCTCCCTCACTTACATCTCTCCCTTTACTTATCCATTAACTGTTGTTTCCCAGTGTTCTGTTCTCAGCCTTTTCCTGTCATCAACCAGGGTAAATCTCACTCCTATAGCTGTACTGATATGATGTGTTATAACAGATAATATACACAGCACACATACACACACACTCTCATACTGAGGACTCCCACACCTCTCTCCCAAGTACCATCTGAATATTTCTAAAGCACAATTTTAAATCTGCTCCTCTTCAGGTATTTCCCATCACACTTGGTGCTGCCTGAGTGAAGTTTCTAAAACACAAATTTAATCAGGTAACATTTTCTGTTTAAAATCCTTCAATTTCTCCCTCATTGTTTTCCAGATTATGTCCAAACTCTCCCGGGTGAGGCAGTCAAGGCATGCTCAATCTGACTCCCCTTTTCTTTCCTAGTTTCAGGCTTACCCACCCCAATCTCCTTCCTCCGTCCACCTATTACCAGTCAAGCTCCTTGAGGATTCCTCTGTCAGTCCTCCTTCTTTCCTGCATGTTTATTTTCATACGCTCTTCATTCTGTCTGGAATGTTTTCCTCATTCTTCCTAATGTCTGTCAAACTCAGCTCATGAGTCACTTCCTCTGTGAAGTTTTTCCTAACCTTCCCAGGGCTGCTTCCCCCTGCACTCCCCAACAGAGACCTAAACTGAATCAATCTCATTTGTAATTATGAATCTCATCTACAAAATTATAATCCATTCCATCTTTTCCATGATTTAATCCTGTATTTAACACATAGCAGGTGCTTATGGCAACTTTAATTCTTCATGAAAATAGTTCAAAGATTAAAATTGACCAATGGCAAAGAATCTTGCTCTTTATTATAGATGACTAAGTTGTCTAAACACTGAGATTTTTTTTGACAGATTTTTAAGAAACTATGGACACTGGTTTCCAATCTAACATAAACCTTTTCATACAAAATAGAAAATGTCAAGCCACTAAAGTAACATTCTCTGGGCTCAGATTAAATTTAGCTCGTGCAGGAACACACAGATTAGTACTATCTACGCAAATGAAAAATATAAAATTTATTATCAAAAAGGAGCAATTGCTGAGAAACAGAACAAATTTAGTTAAAAAAAATATTTTTCATGCTAGCCAGGTAGCCTATGAGAATGTCGTATCAGCATAAGTGATTACATGTTCAAGAAGAAACCACCTACTACAAAAACATTTCGATTAATGCTTTACTTTCCTAAGTTCTTTTAAGAAATGACCAACTCTTCAGCGACTCTACTTGCGTCCAAGTCATTCTGTTAGTAGCACCAAAAGCAGATCTCAATGAAGCAGAGCGGCATTTGACAGGATCATTCAGGCGGGAAAAGTCCTGAAACACTTACCAGTTTAATAAACTGTACAGAGCAATGACAGCATCAAAAGGGAGGAAAAGCAAACTAGAAGTATAAGGTGACAAGTGAAAGGGGAAGAGAGCTGATAAAAAAATCATTAGAAATTAAATTTTAAAAGAACAGAAAGATGCTAAAAAGCAAAAAAAAAAAAAAAAAAATCATCAGACGTAAAGACACATGACTATGCCAGCATTAGAGTTTACCTCTTTATTTACAAGTTTGGATAGAATAATATTTATACCTTAAAAGTGTATGGAAAGATAAAAGATAAAATGTGGTTAATAATCAATTTATAGAACTATGTTTCAGAATATACAAAATTAAATAAACTTGTTACCTTGATTTCTCTTTGTTCAACAGATTTTTCCCATATTTGTTGATCATATGCTCCAATCTATGAAAATAAATAAAATACAACACTGCATTAAGTGATCGCTGTTGGTGCCCGTCCAATAGGTATAACTCTGCTTGCACTATAAGCAACTCAGCGTTCATTCAGCACAGAGTAGATTCAGCTTTGTCTCAGACTTCTGGGATCGATATTGTACTGCAGTAGTTCTCAAAGGTACAGTTTCAGGACCAGCAGTTTTAGCATCACCTGGGAACTTGCTGAAAATGCAAACTCTCTGGCCTCACCCCAGAGCTGCTGAATCAGTAATATGGCTGTGGCACCCAACTATCTGTGTTTTAAAAATTCCTCTAGATGATTCTGATATACTACTAAAGTTTGAGAACCACTGCCCTAGGGAATCCTTGATTTTAAATAAACATAGCTCTGGTACCTCCAAGAAAAAACTACCAATAATAAATGTTTTATGGAGTTATTTTTAAAGAAAAAAATACAAATGTTCTACAGAATTAAAAATTCATAAACATGTAGGTCATAGTTACCACTTGGGTTACAGTTTAAACTGGAAAATAGTCTTGAAAGCGACTGAAGACACAGGGTAAACATCAAGAAGTAGAATTCCTTTTAGCTTCTATGCCCATCGCTCTCAGATGCTGGAAAGTTCTCTGAACTATACCTTCACCTGGGCAGGATGAACAAACCATTTTTACTCTCTGTCTCTAAGTTCTTTGCTGTTAACACCTATTGTCTCCAGCACCTTAATTCCCAATGTCCAACGGGACACTGAAATGGGTCATTAGCTTATAGTTTTAACTGAGGATTTTCACTTTTAGCGTTAAATGAAAATTAGAATCCTGAGAATTTAAAATCACTTCAGTTAATTACAATTATGAGATGAGACAGAGACCAGAGACAGGCAGATATATTATGAGGATATTCAGGAAAGAGTATTTTCTGACTTACAACATCATTCTACCCAGAAGTCTTTTTTATCTACAACATTCTTTAAAATCTTGTTTCAAGAAATGAGAAATTGAGAATCCAAGCTGGTTTAAAGACAGACATGAAGGGGGTAGAATAAAATAATTATATGACTCCATAAGTGCCCTTCATTTCTATTATTCTCTCTTACACATCATCTTATTCGTACTAATTTCTCTGGTCTGTTAAATCCTTTTCTCTTTTTCATCAATTTCCTGTGATTCCTTTCTTATTTTTAAAATCACTTTGTCATATAATATACCCTGCAAATTAAAATCTTAGAACACTTAGACCAAGCCACATGGACTGAACAATTCACTTAGATGTAAACAAAATTGCCAAGAGTCTCTCTCTAAAACAGGACAGATTAGCAATAACCAATTGGTTGGACTTAATGGCCGAGCTGACCTGCAGTGACTAGCTGTCCTTTACCCTCCTAAATTTTAAATTCAATCAATCATCCTCCTTAAAATCAAAAAAGTTAAGCATGGGGACACAGATTCCACAAGAGCAATTCTGCTTTAACTTGATAATTCAGAATGACTGGGTTTAATTCAATCAACATTTATATTTATTTTTTTTAAGATTTTATTTATTCATTTGAGACACAGAGATACAGAGAAAGAGAGGGGGAGAGGCAGAGGGAGAGGGAGAAGCAGGCTTCTTACTGAGCCAGGAGCCAGACACGGGACTTGATCCCAGAACCCTGGGATCATGACCTGAGCCAAAGGCAGACGCCTAACCATCTGAGCCACACAGGTGCCCCAACATTTATTTTTTTAAATGTGCAACTATTTCAATGGCACTGCATACTTTTTAGTGAAACAATAACCCAAACTAATAAAGAATAGGTACCTATATGTTTTAATGATTATTTTGACAGTATTTTGTTTTGATGTATAAAAGAATGTACTAAATTCTCTTTAAAAAGAACTCTTTTTATTTCAAAATGACAAGAACATGGACATGGAAATATATGTCTTACAATCTTAAAATCAGGGAAAATAAAATAATGCATATGCAAAAAAACAAATCAGAAATGCATTGTCAATCCTTGGCCTACCTAGGTTTGATGCAATCCCAGCAAGGTACTCAATAGCTCCAGGCTTAAAAAGGTTCAGAAAGTCTAATAAGTCTTGCAGGGAAGCTGTGGCTAAAAGTGGAAAAGCTTTTTGAAGGCCAAGGTACTTGTAAATAGCAGAATGTAACCCTAAAAAAAGGACAGTGGTGGTGAGGGATAGTCCTATAAAAAGGATAAAGATGGCTTATTTTATTGGAGAGTCCATTTTTTTTTCCAAAGGCTTGATGATGGGTTATCTTAACCTTTCTTTAAAAAAAAAAAAAAAATAGGGCACCTGGGTGGCTCAGATGGTTAAGCGTCTGCCTTCGGCTCAGGTCATGATCCCAGGGTCCTGGGATCGAGTCCCGCATCGGGCTCCCTGCTCCTTGGGAGCCTGCTTCTCCCTCTGCCTCTCTCTCTCTCTGTCTCTCATGAATAAATAAATAAAATCTTTAAAAAAAAAAAATAGATAAATGTCACTGTCCATTACAAGCAATTAAATGTCTCTCCAGTGGAGACATCAGTTTTCTTTTGCAGCATTTTTGTTTTAAAAATACTACCAGATACACTTTCAGTTACATAAACAAATAGGCCACTTTCTTGAAAAACACTGTGAGGGTGCCATGAACCTAAATGCGGGTGCTTTACATGGTCACAGCTCTGCTTGCTAATGCATATGCCATTAACAAATTAGTCTTAAATATAAACTCAGACTGAACTGTGTCTGTATCTTGGGACGTGCGTGTGGTACATCAGAGGCCTTGTGAAATCAGGGTGGTGGCAGGATGCCAGAAGGGACAGGGAAGGAATTCTAAAGATCCCTTCTGATCTAAAGCCTCATTTGATTCCATGATGAAATCTATCAAGATAGACTGGAACACCTGCCCCTGAGGTCAAGCTATTCCCCTGAAAGAAACATAATCTTCAGGACGCCTGGGTGGCTCAGTCGGTTAAGCAGCTGCCGTCAGGTCAGGTCATGATCTCAGAGTCCTGGGGTCAAGTCCCACATCAGGCTCCCTGCTCAGTGGGGAGTCTGCTTCTCACTCTCTCTCTGCCCCTCTCCCTTCCTGTGCTGTCTGTCTCTCTCTCTCTGACAAATAAATAAATAAATAAAATCTTAAAAAAAAAAAACATAATCTTCTGGTCAATCATCGTAGAGCAAGAAAAGAAGTGAAACAAACTGAAGAAGAGAAGAACCATCTGCTCAAGACTTAGGGTCAGGGATGAAGAATAACTTGTAGAGCTGTGCTAACAAAATAAAAAGCAAATAACAAATTTTCTAAAGGTTCTATTTCTATTCTACCTCTGACATACAGACACTTGGCAGACATGACTAAATCACCTAAACTTGAAACCGTTTCTTTCTTTTTTATTTTTTCTACAGAAAATTAAATCAAGAAGCTGAGTTCAATTATAGTTCTCTGCAAAAAATCAAGTCAAAAAATTACCTTTTTAAATTCCATACAAAAGATTAAAGGAATCTCAGTAGTAACATTTGTTTAACAGAACAGAAATTTTAATCAGATAATATGTTCTTCAACTGAGAAAAGAATATTATGTAACATTTTGGCTACTTCTACATTTCAGCTCTCCTAACATATTCTCCCCTGCCCCCCACAAAGCCTCCACTATTCAGGTATCTAGAAAAGTGGCCAACATTCTACAGAAACAAAAGGATATATATACACAAATAATGCTTTGTTGGTAGACAGACTTACAAATACCAAGCTAATTAGTGTATGAGTAGTTCTGTGGCCTTCCAACCATAGTCTTCATAACTGACAAGCTGTTTCAAGGAGGGAAAAACATTGCTTCGCTCATATTATGAGAGAAGACTCTTAAATCCCGATTTACATTTGATGTGCAGGCAACAACAGTTTTGTACATGTTAAGAAAGTTCATTCTCTGGTGCCTGACTATGGTAAGCAATTTTATTAACACTCTGGTTATTATTCCCACAGATGCCATGCACACCTTAAGCCTCCAGGGTCCTCTTACCCAACCAGAGCTGATCTTTTTTTTTTTTTAACTTGGTCCCTTTGCTCTCTACAAATTCATCCCGTGTCTTCAACAGCAGGTCTGACAACCCTATATTGATCTCTTACAATACTTCCCATAATGACAGTAAAGATAATTCTAAATTTCCTTCCCACAGGCTTTAATTCCTAATTACTGTGAGCATTACCTATCCTGGCAGAACATCTAGCCAATTACTTCAACTACTAAGACTGAAGCCATAAGATGCAAATATCTTTGTTTGCTATCTTCTCCATCTCTAGTATCCTTTTTCTCATCGATTGTTTCTAGTATTTTCTTTCCTCCTATTTTTATAAATGAACTTTCCACCTTTACATACAGAAGTTAAGACTGATTAAAAACAAACCAAAAAAAATAATAATAACTGAGGGAACAGCATCCTGAAAGTGTTAAAAAAATTTTTAAGGAAAAAATGAGAAGAAATTAAGACACTATAGTAATATCAAGTGAATTAAAATTGAATTAAATGAATACTATAGATATTTTCTGACCTCCTGAAGACTATCATAAAAGGAAAATGTATATGGTATAGATATGAAATTAATGTAGCTAATGTTACATTAAGTATATATGTAAATATAAAGTAGATATTTAGAAAGAAACATGAAAGCCATTAATAGAAATTATCTAAAAGAAGTATATAAGAGAACAACACTTTTACTTTCTTCTTTGTATTCACTGTTACTGTACCATTTTTTTTTCTAGTTAACACATATGTACTACTTTTATAAAGCAGGATTCTAATCCAAGTCTGGTAGACTCCAAATTAATTTGAACTAAGTATCTAAGAAATTAATGTTACTGTCACTAAAGAGTATCTTTACAGGGAATCCTCTACCTCTACCTGTCATCAGTCTAATTTTTCTACATTTCTGTACACTGAGACAAACAAAATGGGGCAGAGGAAAAGAGGGAGGACAAGGAGGGAAAGTCAGGGATGGAGAGGGATTGGTAAGTGGAGAAAAAGACTGTCTTTGTCTAGGTGTCTGCCAGAATCAGTCTTCTAAGAAAAAAAATATGTAATGAATATGATGGTATCAAGAGTACAAATGTTAAAACCCAGACAATTAGATGGTGAAATGAGAAACACATACCACTAAGGAATTCTAGAAAAGAAACGTTTGAAAAACAATTTGAAAAGCTACTCTTAGGTGATCCAGTTACCTCCTAGGTCATCATATTCAGAACAGCAGTGGCTCAGATATCAAAAGGCTAAAGAGAAGGTATCTTGCTTCAAAAAGGTAGTTACCAATAGTTTAATTAGATTAAGTGCTTAGATAAAAGATTTAGAGTTCACAAATAAATATAAGCTGGGCAAATAGAGGCCCAGATTTGCACACATATTTTAAGCATCTCATCTCCTTAGCAAATGAACAGATAGACCACAATACTATATATCAAAGTCCTAATTTTTCCTATCATTTTCTATCATGCTCAGTTTCATTTTTTGGAATCTCATTTCAGAAACTCTGAAAAGCAAGCTATTAATTCTCATAAACATCAAGTTTAATTCAAAAAGTTAACACAGAGTCCAAATCCCTTCCTAGCTTGGCGCACAGTAAACAGCAGAGGCCAATCGTGACCAGGACAAATGTAGTCCACCTTTGGTAGCAAGAGTGTGTGTTAAAAGCATGACAAGGATACAGGCTCAAGAATCTCTTGAGACCATTTCACCCTAAAAAAAACAAAAAAAACAACAGCAAATAAAAAGAAAGAGATGCCTTTCTCTTTGACCTTGCTGATTCTTTGCATCTCTAAAGTGACAGTAAATATATTCTATTTTTTTCTGTGACTATTTTTTGTACATACATCATCAACTACAAGACCCTTATAGGTAAAGGTCATATTGCTTTTACACTTACGACAAGTCCCATATTTTAATAGTGATTTAACAGCTGTACAACCAAAGATAATTTTTAACTTTGAGTCTTTTTTTTTAGAAAAATAGAAGTTATCAATCAGAAAATACCCTGTTATATTTGGAGTGTTGGTTTTTAAACTTTCGTTCTCTCATTGCCTTAGTTGATCAGCTTCCAATGTTTCCTGACAGGAGTAGAGAAGACTCCGGACTGTGTAAGAGAAGTGGATTTTTATCCTGCCTCCATCATGACTAGTCTTATGGTCCTGGCAAGTTTCTTGACCTCTGAGCGTCTGTAAAATGGGGACGACGAAACATACTTCACAGAACTAGAATGTGAAAAGGTGATGTCTGGTATATAGTTGGTGCTCTTTAAATATTAGTTCTTTCCTTTCTTGGTAAGTCAGTCTCTCT
This sequence comes from Zalophus californianus, assembly GCF_009762305.2. NCBI lineage: Eukaryota > Metazoa > Chordata > Mammalia > Carnivora > Otariidae > Zalophus > Zalophus californianus. The sequence continues at coordinate 21,759,470 of NC_045606.1, read as the reverse complement.
AAGCCTTAATACCTCATTTTTAAATTGATAAAGTTGACCTATACTTCAATTAATTTTATAACAGTATTTATATTCACTAATGATGATTTGAATAGCCACAATTGTTTAATGTGTGAGTATGGGGACAGAAAAGACTCATTACTACTATGAAAAAAAAGAAAGAACCAATAAAAGCAGCTAGAAATGCCTGAGCAAAAGGTACAAAGAAGAAAACAAAAATAAGGTGTGTGGAGATAAATGTCATATTCTTAATTAAAAACCAATGTTATACTTTTTTAAAGAATTGTTCACAGTTTAATTTTGTAAGACTGATGAATCACAGACCTGTACCTCTGAAACAAATAATACATTATATGTTAAAAAAAAAAAAGATAGTAGGAAGGGAAAAATGAGGGGGGAGGAAATCGGAGAGGAGGAAGAACCATGAGAGACTATGGACTCTGAGAAACAAACTGAGGGTTTTACGGGGGGGGGGGGATGGGTCAGCCTGGTGATGGGTATTAAGGAGGGCACGTATTGCATGGAGCACTGGGTGTTATACGCAAACAATGAATCATGGAACACTGCATCAAAAACTAATGATGTAATGTATGGTGACTAACATAATAAAATAAAATTAAAAAAAAAAAAGAACTGTTCACAGTTTATAAATGAAAACAGGGCTGTCAACACCCAAAACCTAATTTGCCCGGACACCTAAACTATGTAACTTTCATTCTCACAAGTTTGATAAAAAAGAGAAATTGAAGTGTGGAACATATAATAAAATTAAAGTTACTGAACAAAACAGTGACTCTGAGAATAAAATATCCAATGAAAGGAAACATATCTATAACCCCCCAAATGATGCTGTCACAGCGGACATTCTGAAATCAGACCTAGTACTTCTGTTCATATCACTAAAATATACTAAAGAAACTATTAGGGTCACTCAGAACTATTAGAATTATTGATTAACCTTGAGATAAATCTCTACCTAGCATTAGTAGAAACTAATTCTTCTGACAATTTTTAAACTTTTAATTTCAAAGTATAGCTCTCAAAGTTTATCAAATAGGTTTTCACTGTTATTTGCTCATAACTACTGCCTTTCAAACAGATTTCTCTACTGAATGCCTGGCAATATCTCTGAGTCCTTAAAACTGCTCCTGAAGAGCCTTGCTTCTAACCTATTATCTTGAAAGCAATTCCCCTTACTTCTCCATTTATATGCTCTCCTATTCTATTCTCGTTTCTTCACAATGTCCTATGTTAATCAACACACTGCGCAATGTTTGTGACCACCCATCATGTGCGTGCACACGCACCCCCTCCCCCCAGACCTACAGAAGTCAGACACTCAGGTGACTTTAACGATGAGGAACAAATGAGGAAGTTGAATCATTTAATTTTATGATATGAAGTATGAACAAGGATGACGTCAAAAAGGTGTGGTCTGAGGACATGGCAAGAGCCAGTAACTCTTTTGAATGTATAACAACTACCAAATTATTTTACCAAATCTTTAATTCTTCTGAATCAGTCTTTTCTTAGAACTCTAAAAAACATGAAAAGCCAAATCACAGAAGTCTCTTAATCCAACCATTAAAATATTCCTCTACAATTCTAGAGTTATTTGGGGGTAGGGGAGGACATGGATAAATATTAAAAGAAGTCTAAATCATGAAATAAACATGAATAATTATAAGCAAAAAGTTTCTTTGTAACCTTTTTGCTTCAACTGTCCTTTATTTCTTCTATTAGTTATTAGCAGAATCATATAATCAAATATGTTAACTACAGAAAAGAAAAGCTGCTTGAGAAAAAAATACAAAATTTTAAAAAGATTAAAATCCTTTTTTGGGGGGGAGGATACAACTTTTCAAGAATGAAAACAGATTTCTAGAATCCAATCAGTTTTAAAATACATTATCAAGCTAGCCTCTGACATTCAGACAGAAACACCGAAGTCTGAAAATATATTATTATCTGCAGATACTAAAATCTAGGTAATCAGCAAAGATTCCATTAATTGTAAGTAATAATAGTTAAAGCCACTTAAAAATTTTCCCACATATTCTGTCAATTTATGCTTCATCTGGAATCACACCCTTTCCTGCATTAACTCTAAGAATAGTGTATTACAGGTCACATACATATAATCAAATCATGAATCATGACCAAGTTCGTATTGCCTAGGGAAAACCAGTTAATGATACAGTAAAAACACTGACTCAAGTGTGGAAAAAAAGTCTTGAAGAGTGTTCTTTAATTCAACAAAAGAAATGATTACGGTAGAACCTGCCTCTAAAAAGTTACAAATCCAAAGAAAAATATTCAGAGAATTAGTTATAATTCAAAGCAGAATCAAGTAAGCAGTACTGTACTATTCATAAGTGAGAGATGGTCTGAAAAACAGCAGTATTTGTGATGTAAAGGATACAAGAATAGGAAACTTACGAATATGTGGGCATGGGACAAAGAGACGACAATTTCTGGCTTAAGTACCTAGGATGCACTGGTATCATTCACCATGACAGAATAAAAACAGATTTGAGAAAAAAGGCTCTTGGAGCTATAAGCCAGCTAGGAATCAAGGCTAGAGTCAGAGAGTTGGGAAGGTATAAAAACTGGAACTTAGCAGCAAAAACTAGGTGTTTGGTGCGTTTAATGATAATCTAGGGAAGTAGAATAGCTTCAGGAGATCAAGAACAACATATTAAGAAAGATAAATATCACCTGGAGGGGAGATGTATCAAAGTCAGGTGAGGAGACTTAGAAAAATTTCTCAGACAGGAAGGAAGAAAAGTGGAGGAAAGAAAAGCCAAAGGAGGAAAGAGTTTCAAGAAAAAAGGTAAAATAAGAAGAGCTGAAAATATTGAAACGCTCTGAGGCGGTTAGGTAGGTAGTTCATATCAAATAATCTTGATCTCATTTAAATAGGCAAAGTCATTAGCCAAAATTTGGAAGCCTGGAGTTTGGAGCATGGGGGAACAATAAAAAACGTTAAGAAGCAACCATTCAGAGAGAAGCATAGTGTCAACTAGAGGGTTAGATTAGGGATACCATGAAGAGCAGACACGGCTGAGTTGATATTAGAAGGAGTCTACTGGGTGATATTTGTATTTTTCCTTTTACCACCAAGATCAGGATCAGGAGGGGAAGAATCAAATACATGCATGCACACCCTGCCACCAAATACCTACAGTATGTCAGGCATGATGCTATGCACCTGGCAAGACCCCTCAGTAAAACTTCCATTTTCCCTTGCCCTTTCCCCTGCCTTGCCTAAACAATTCAGTGCTAAAGTCATTAAATAGGGCAGGAACCATGGGGGCCCCAAGCAGAATGTGAGAGTGTCTGACACATGGGTGGGCTAGGTGTGAGGTATCAGCCCAAGTAGGGTATAAAGGGGGGCTTCATGGGTTATGGGGACTTAAAGCCTGAACAGGGTGAGAAAGGTGACCACATTTTGGGGTAACCCAGCACAGACAGGTCGTTAAAACCTATGCACAGTGAGAAGAACATTCAACTGGAGAATATCTTAATATGGGTGTCAGAGCCCAAGAAAGATGAAGAGGTCTAGAATAAAAAGGCTGAATGAGATGAAAAGGGTATCCAGATACAGAATGGGATAGCAGCTGAGATGGGAGACTGGTTACATATGTGGAGATTAAGGTCTTGATAGCCTGAAAATGTTCACTCCTGTTTATTCAGAAATCTCTATCTATAAAGCTATTAAAGAAATAAAAGATTAGTTCAATGACATCAATGCTATATATAAACAGGGGAAGGGTTTAAAAAATTATGGCATATTTATACAATAAAATATGCTCATTAAAATTATGTTTTAAAAGGATATTCAGTGACGTGAGAAAATACTTTTGGTATGTTACATGAAAACAGGATAACAGAAAAACTAAATACATTAGGATCCTAATTTTGTTTGGGAAAATTCACAAGGTTAACAGTAGGGCAACTGTGTGATTTTATATTTACCTGCATTTTTCACTTTTCCTATGATAGACATTTATTACTTTTTTTAAAGATTTATTTACTTATCTGAGAGAGAAAGAGAGAGAGAAGGGGGGAAGGGCAACGGGAGAGGGGAGAGGAGAATTCTAAGCAGACTTCCTGCTGAGAGCAGAGCCTAATGCAGGGCTCAATCCCAGGGACCATGAGATCATGACCAAGCTGAAACCAAGAGTCAGACGCTTAACTGACTGCACTACCCAGGTGCCCAACATGTATTACTTTTAAATCATGATAAAACATCATTTTAAAAATCAAGAGAAAATGAAAGCTAATAATCACAGTAATATCAAATGTTAGGTATTGGGCTTTCGAATACATTTTCTCATGGAAAAGTACTGTGAGGGGGGCAGTCATTAAGAAAGCAATTGCCACTGCACAAAATCAATTCAATTAAGTATCATTATGAAAATAAATAAGGTTTATCCTATGAGTTATAGAATGGAAATTTCAGCCAAGAAGATATACCTTAATTAAAAAAAAAGTTCTACCTTAATAACAAAACTGTCAAAGTCTACTACATAAAAGGGCAGATAGATACCTACATCCTAGGATATAAGGGGGGGGGGGATGAGTTAAAGAACCAAGATGCTAAAATATATACCGAGTGTCCCAGAAAACAAAAACATTTCAAATGGAACTTTAGTGGCAGAAGGGTAACTTAAACTGCATTAGGTGGTAATGGAAGGAATTCAAATGGTTCACACAGGAAACGGGGGAATGGAGGGAAGGGAGCCCAGTAAACGGCTACATGGTGGAACTGGGAGAACTCCAAGTTCTGGAAGCCAAGGAGAGAAGGCCATCATTAGCTTTTTGGCCCTTAGAGTAACCATCAGGGACTGGCCATATGAGAAAAAGAAGCAGCCATGGACTGTCTCATCTGACTCCTGTTCTCTACTTCCCCTCAGTTCCCAAGAGATTAAAAAGATTAACCTTCAGAGCTATTTACTCAATACAGTGTGATTTCAGGAGTCCCTCAATAACCCTCAAAAGCCAAGCCCCCATCTTTAATAAGAACATAACCTTTGATTTAAGATTAAAAAGCAAGTACCTAATTGATTCAATACCTGCCTCTCATTTATACTTAAGTAGAATCATTAAATCACTAAGCATGAAGAACTGAGGGCCTGCTACACGGTGAGGGGTGCTGCCAAGGACCAGGTCTGTGCTATTTGATCCTGCGCACACCCCTCCTCCACAGGGATCCAAAGCTAGACAGCTGACTCACACTGAGCCAATCAGATTCTCTTCCCATTCCAAATGTCAGATGAACAAGAGAAACAGAGATGGATGGCTAACAGAGGAGAATAAAATTAAACAACAAGGCCCTACAGACAAGTTTCTAGAAAATCTGCTGCTAAGAGGCCCAACACAGACCTGGTTTGCTTTTCCTTCCCAGGTGTTGGCTATGGCTGTTGGCTCAGTTGACGTGTGTAGTGAAAAGTAGAAGCAGAACACAGCGATGTTTTTTCCTGGCCCAACTTTAATGAGAACATTGCTGTTAATGCAAACCAACACCACTCTGCATAATTTAAGAAGATTGTTTATTTTCCAACTTGCTGGTACATGGCAGTACATTCTCAGTGGATTTATTAATCAAGGTACTGCCCAATTAATAACCTTTCCCAAGAAGTCAAAGATATTATCTTGGCAAAGATAATTTAACTTCTCCTTTTCCACTTAACCTAAACCGGCATCATGAATTGTGAAGAACACTGCTAATGAGGAAAAAAAGATCCTTAGTGGCTTTTATTAATCATATGAAATAATTCAAATGTGCCTTACTTCATGAATTAAACAGAGGGTCAAAACATATTATCCAGGGTAAATACTAAAGTTCTATTTAATAAATTTATAACATTAATCCCCAGGTTTTAAAGTTTTTATGGCCAAACCCTTAAAACATTACTTAATAATTATTTGAATTTTTCAGTAAATATTATCTCAACAATTCATTTATTAAATAAAAATTTAATTTTATTAAAAATAGTTAAAATAAATTATTAAACCATTTAAAATGGCTTTTTAAAAGCTATTTATTACTTAAAATAAACAGCCTAGTTAGAAAAAATTAAGGTTTCACTTCTTTAGTTTCTAAATCGTCAAAACTTAATGAAACACCAAACTATTTTCCAACAGTGCTGTTCATATTTTATATATCAAATTTAATGGGGGAAAAAAACCCCTAAAAAACATGAACTTCATCTTCCCACCTAGTCTAAGAAAAGGCTTCCACCAACAACAGAAGTCATAATTCACTTAGCTGAACAAGCATTTATGAAAATTAATTTACTCAGTTAAGTAACACTGACAAAAACCAAGCTAGTCAGTATATGTACAAACTTCCAATAGACTAGTCAAGTACATTCAAACTAAAACAATAGTGCTATCAACAATAATTGCTGCTTCGTTTATTGAACATTCCCTGTCCCTCACGGGCTGCAGTGCAGGCAGGGAACAAGACACAAAAGGCACATTTAATGCCATCACCCACAACCATCTGAGAGCCCACAGCCAGGGGAGAAGAAATAGGCCAGGTTTGGACATAACATTGGGAATGGAATCATTCACTATCAGTTAAAGAGTGTAGATTCTGTAGCCCATTGTAGCTGGGTTTAAATTCTGGCTCTATCATGCATTCTCTGTGTGGCGGTAAGGAAACTATTAGAATTCTCTGAATCTTAGTTTCCTTAGTTATACACAATCAGGATGATGGCAGGAATGCCTATTTCATAGGGTTGTTGTGATGATTACATGCATGTAAAGTACTTGGGAAAGTGGGTGGCACACAGTAAGTGCTCAATAAATGTCACCTGTTGTTATTTATTCACCCAGTACAACAATCATGACAGAGGAAGCTCTGGGCCAACTACTTTACTTACACAATGTCATTTAAACCTCGTAACACTCCCTGACATTGACAGTGTTATTCCAACTTTGAAGAAAACTGAACAGATCTAGAGAAGTTCTATAACTTGCCCAAAGTCACAAGACAGCAAATGACAGAACCAGATTCAAACAAAAGATGTCTGGCCCCAAGGACCTTGATTTTTTGTTTACCTGATTGATTTCTAAGTTATTAAGACTCACAGAGTATCTGTGTGAGGTACAAACACAAACCGTATCAAATGAAAGAGAATGTTTATTTTAAAAGCGCTCAGACGCTATGCTAGAACTTTCTCACAAACTATTCATAAACCAACATTTTCACTATTTTATTTTATTTTTTGTATTAATATTTATTTTTTTCTCATATACATCCTTCTCTGTCTCTAGAATGTGAACTCCTAGAGGTGTGCAAATCATCCGTCCAGTTTTGTATTCCTAGCACTTAAGATCAACGCATGGTAGGTTTTCAAAAAATGACTGCTGAGGGAATTAACATGATTATTATTACATTTTAAAGATGAAGAAATGGAGTCTCAGAGAGATTGAAACAACTTGCCCATGGTCAAACAGCTTTTAAGATACAGAATCTCTCACATCTCCAGGCACAGATGCCCATAGGCTGGCTTTCCATCACACAGTGTTACCTTTCTAAGATAAATCTTAACTGTCTTTTGTCAAAATAATAGCAGTCTGTAGCAACTGCTATGTCTTAGCAGCAGAAACCATTTCAAACTATTTGTTTAGAAAAGAATTAAGCAAACATACCACCTATTTCAGATATATCCATTCTTTCACTTGCCGAGATTTGTTTTTAATCACATGCCCAAGAATAGCTATCATTTTTTCTTTGTATTCAGGATTATAATTAAAAGTCCAACTTTATTACTTCCTGTGCATTGAAGAGGCTAAGGACCATCCTAGAAGAGTGGGGAAGGTCCCCACCAAGGCACTTCAGGTGACTGAGGGGAAAAAAAAAAAGTAAACATCTCCTTAAAATTAATGTGTATATTTATAATGTCCTCTCAACTGTACTGTTTAACTGTAACAGGGACTGGGCATGATTTAACCCCAAAATGTAACTTGTTTTAAAGTTCTGCCCAACTTGTAAATTCCTTAAACAGGGTTTCATCAGTCTAATAAAACCAAGAGGAAAATTCCAATAATGTCTTAATGCATCAAACTGTAGATTAAATATTTACTTTACTACACCTTTTACTACCCAACCTAAGAAGATGAAAAAAATGAAAATATTTTTTGCCAAGTGACATCTATTATTTGATATTTTTTCTTAGATATACCAAAAAGGGGAAAGAAAATTCCATGACTACTTCATCAATTGGAAAATGAAGCAATATTTAATGATAATAGGTAAGATCAAAACAAAAACAAAACAAACAAAAAAAACCGCACAAAACCGCTACAAATCAACTAGTCAATGGCAGAGCTAAAGTAGGAAATGATCAGTAATATGCCAACCAAGATTATTGTTTTTGTGACAAGTATTTATTCTCTTTTCCTTTTGATTTTACCTGAAGAGACCTAAATTTTAAATCACAATTCAAAGACTTTATTTCACAGGATGGAGTAGGAATCTTCTGGGAAACCAATATTTCATATGGCAGACAATCACGCCACTTTAAGTCTCTTCCAGCATTTCTAAAGCTACAGTAATTTCAAACTAAAATTATAATACCCAAAATAAACAATCAATGAAAAGAAATAGCTATGCAAATTAACCTATGAGACACTATTTCATACCTACTAAAGTGGCTATAACCAAAAGGCAGACAATAATATATTGTCAAGGACATGGAGAAACTGAAATCCTCATACATTGCCTGTGGGAATGTAAAATGATGCAGCCACTCTGGAAAAACAGTTTGACAGTTATGACCTGGTAATTCCACCCCTACTTACCTACCCAAGAGAAATGAAAATATATGTCCATCCAAAAATCTGTACATAAATGCTTATACCTGCATTATTCGTAATAGTCAAAAACTAGAAACAATCCAAATGTCCATCAATTGTGAATAAACAAAATGTGGCACAATGGGATTCTACACTACAATTAAAAAAAATGAAGTACTCAAACATGCTACATCTGAGGAGCATGGAGCCTGACGCAGGGCTAGATCTCACAGTGAGATCACGACCTGACCCAAAACCAAGAGTTGGATGCTTACCCTGGCACCCCAGTAAAAATTACTGAATTGAATACTTAAAACAAGTGAATTTTATGGCACTTATTTGTACATTAATAGAGCTGTTTTATAAAAAAAAGGAGTACCTATATTTCTGTAAAATTTCTTCAAATAAAAATAACATGAGGGAAATACACACACACACACACACATACACACACGACATTAGATCCTAGAGGAATTGAAATAAAAACATTTTTCCATCAAGTTTTGACTCGTGGCAGGCTTTTCATCTCTATATCCAGAAGACTGCTTCTGCTTTTTTTTTTTTTTGGTGCATATGCTAGATTATTATTAATTAATTTTAATACTGGCTTAACATTAACTTGCATATTAGTAAGATCTACTTCCCAAGGGATCTGAGATATTTAAACATTATGTAGTGTAAATTACTGCAACTGAGAAAATAAATATTAACATAAAGTAATTGTAAGGGTGTCTGGCTGGCTCAGTTGGAGGAGCCTGCGATCTTGATCTCAGGGTTGTGAGTTCAAGCCCCACATTAGGTATAGAGATTACTAAAAATAAATAAACTTTAAAATGGCTGCATTTGCAAACAGTTCTATTTTTTTAAAGATTTTATTTATTCATTTGAGAGAGAGGGAGAGGATGCAAGGAGAGTGAGAGGGAGGAGACTCCCCCTGATGGGCAAGGAGCCAGATGCAGAACTCGATCCCAGAACCCTGAGATCATGACCTGAGCCGAAGGCAGAGGCTTAACCGACTGAGCCAACCAGGCACCCCTCTATTTTTCTTAAGTAGGCCCCATGCCCAGCATGAAGTCCAATACGGGGCTTGAACTCACAACCCTGATATCAAGACTTGAGCTGAAATCAAGAGTCAGATGCTTACCCGACTGCACCATGCAGGCGCCCCACAATGGTTTGCATTTCTGTGCAGTTATTTTTGCTTGAGATTACATAAATGAGGATTTTCCTCATAGGAATTTCTAATATGTGCCACCCAAGTGAATAAAAAAAGGAGTCTTGTACTAATTTGTATCATACAAGACATCAACCAAGGATACTGTACATATCAGACTTAATATTTAACTCCATTTTGATTTGATTTTAAAAATCTAACAATATCAAACTATAGTCTGTTGACACCACAGGATTTGCTTTCAGGAAAAAATCCTTCTATACTTAGAAAGGAAAGCAATTTTTTAAAAGATGGAACTTAGTCCTACTACATGACCAACTTAAAACATTACCCTCTTTACAAAAAGAAATTAAATCAGAAAATCTATATTCACTCTAAAATAATTTGTTTTATTGTTTCTTAAAAAGAAGAGAGAACTAATTAGTAGTAAGGACACCAAATTAAATTCCAGCCTCACCACTTATTAACTCAATGACTTCAGTTAAATTACTTTGACTTCTCTGGGTTTTCTCATTTATTATAGTACAGAGAGATTTCTGAAGAAATATCCCGATTCTCAGAAATCTCTCCCCAAACTTTTCCCCTCGAGAAATCATAAAACAACATCATGTTTATCAGGAGTTTTGAGAAATAGTATGTATAAAAATTATGGGTAACTTGAAAATAAAAGTAAAAAAGTGTTGGTATTGGGAAATATTCATTGAAAACAAATAACTTTTACACCACCCAAGATGGCAATAAGAGCTTATCTATCTCTAAAATAAACATGGACTTGGCGCCTGGGTGGCTCAGATGGTTAAGTGTCTGTTTTCGGCCGAGGTCATGATCCCAGGGTCCTGGGATAGAGTTCCACATCGGGCTCCCTGCTCAGCAGGGAGCCTGCTTCTCTCTGCCTCTGCACCTCTCTCTCTCCCTGTGTTTCATAAATAAATAAATAAAATCTTTTTTAAAAAATTAAAAAATAAGTAAGTAAATAAATAAAAATAAAATAAAATAACCATGGACTGACTGGGACCCAGCCTGAATGGAAGGCCCCAACCCTGGTTGATGAAAGATAATAGGGTCTCTGGTTTCCAGTCCCTTGTCAGTCAAGGCAATTAATATTGATAATAACAATAATAATAAAGAGTTAGCATTTATTATTTATGAAACACCAGACACATGTTCCATGTACTAACTCATTTAATCCTCATAACTCTATGAAGCAGATATTATAGTATCCCTATTACATAGTTACAAAAACTTAAATTATACAAAGTTAAACATAAGTAGCACAATACAGGAATTCAAATCCAGGTGACTGGCTCCACAACTGAGCCAGTAGTTACCTACCAGTATTTTCATTCACATCCTTACACAAAACCCACTTATGTTCTCTTGCCTTGACTCTGATCACTAAGGCGCCTGTGAAGAGTGGCATTTAACCCCTAACTACTGTCAGATACTTCTGTCTCTCTTGTTTCTCCGATTGCCTTGCCAGGAGGGAAGCTATCAGACCCTGTTAAAAAAGCAAAACACAAAACTTCACAAAGTCCAACTTATTCAGCCTAAAAATACATAAAATAGTTAATATTAATCATAGGGTAACTATGAGGATTCAATGTGCTAATACACACTGAGCAAACAACAGTAACAGACACATAAGAGCTCAATAAAAGTTAGCTATTATGTCATTTGGATGAATTACCCAATGCTTCCTTTTCCCTCATACTGAAGCATGAGACAAGGAAGGAACACATAAGCTTTATTTACATTCTTTCAATATTTATCATAGGATATACTCTGGTTTATTATTTTCAAACATAACCCTGACTAAACCATGTATACATAATACCAATCAAGATGACAGTACCTTCCTTGTTTACATATTTCTAACAGTTGTACTATAAATAGCATAAAAATGTGTATCATATTTTTAAGTCAATTTCAATGCCAAGAGTATTAATATATATTGTTTATGTAAGTACATTTGTATTTTAGAAAATACCTAACATTACTGCTGTTCAATCATCTAAAATAAAAAATGAGACCATGAAACAGATCTAAATTATTCAAAATCACATTAATTTGTTTGGCTTCCTTCCATTTATCTATATAGGATAACATTAAAATGGAGAAAAAATTTAAGATAAATTGCTTCTGGGTGCTTAGTCCAGATGCCTCAGAATAAGAATCTAAGGGAGTTGGACCACCATCATCATTGGTCAAGAAAAGGTATGCTGTGGGGTGCCTGGGAGGCTCAGTTGGTTGGGGGGCCGACTCTTCATTTTGGCTCAGGTCATGATCTCAGGGTCCCTAGGTGGAGCCCCGCATTGGGCTCCGTGCTCAGTCGGGAATCTGCTTGAGCGATTCTCTCCCTCTCCCTCTGCCCCTCCTCCCTGCCCCATGTGCATGTGCACGCTCTCTCAAATCAATCAATCGATCGATCAATCAATCTTAAAAAACAAACCTCAAGTATCTCTACAGAAGTTACACCTTTATTCTTTAGTATAGAGATTTAGGAAAAACTCTGCAGAGGAAGAAGTAAAATATTCACTTACAGTATTTGTTAAATTTATAATGAACTATTTATCTTGGCACTAAGACTGTACAAAAGTACCAATTTTTGTCAAGTGTTTTGTAAAGGATTTGCAGTCTTACGCTGTATAGGCCAGTATTAACTTCTTATATTGATAAGACAACTGAGATTTTAAGAAGTGTCAGAAAGTTCTACACTTAGTATTTGGGGGCAGAAACCCAAGTTCTGACTTACAACTCCATGCCCTTTCCACTCCACCACATTCTTTGATGTAACTTGGCCAGCATTTTCCTAAGTATGTTCCACAAACACTTAGGGGAAAAAAACTAAGTCCAGTAAATTGAGAAATGATATCTTCCCTGCCTCTTCGGCAGTAAGAAACACTACACATATTTGCATAATAAAATCCTGTAATCAAAAACTTGTTTATCTTTGTCTAGCTCAGTATCTCCCAAACTTTTTGACAACAAAATTCCTCTATTCTACTAACACCTGTTAACATTATGCAGTACACACTTTGGGAAATGTTGCTATAGGCTAAAGCATTATGTTTATTAGCACTTAATGTAACAGATATAGCATAGGGACTATTTCACTACTATTACTACTAAATAAATTAAGTTACTTGAATAACTTGACTAAGTGTCTAGCTTGGTGCATGGCACCTCCTAGGCACTCAATATAATAATGAAGAACTACATGAACTAAACAGAAGTTTAATATAAGTACCGTCTCCTGACAGCACTGTTATCAAAGCAGTAAACGTTTACCAAGTACCAACTATAAGATAAGGCACCAGAATAATGGAGATACAAAAATAATGATTTCTACCATCACAGATTAGCAGGAAGAAATTAATCATAATGCAAGTTGAGCAGTGATAAACGCCAGAATACACAAAATACCACTGTAACAAAGAGATAGAAGAAAAACTGAATTTATAGAAAAAGAGTTCCCTAAAATTGCTCTTAGATGGAACAGAAAGAATTCAGTTTATAACTCTACCACCAACTCAGCATGTTTATATCTACGATGGTAAAAAGGATCAAAATCTCTCTGTAGCTTTCCCTGTATCTATGCAGAAAGGATTGCTCCCATTTCAAATTTGTTTCTTCAAAGGAACACCAATATGACTAGAGACTCAGAAGCCACCTGAATAGGCTCCTGTGGCAAAAGAGAACAATCTGAGCATCAGCAACTGCAACGGGCTGAATCACATCAAATATCTTTAGGCCAAGAGTTCGCAATGATAATTAAAAAGAAGTAACAGTGTTGATATTTGAAGGATGGTAGGTAACTACCACATTACTTTGTATACTTGTAAAAAGAGAAAGAATCAAGGTAAAAAAAAAAAAAGAGTACTCCACGACTGCCAGGAACAGAGCACATACAACTTCTGTAGAGGAGTACTAGTTTGGGACCTAATCCAGTCTCCATGGGATTATGAAAGATTTCCTTGAGGGAGAAGACTAGCTTTGAGTTTTAAGGATCAATCTGAGTTAGATTAAAAAAGAGAGAGAGAGAGAAAGAGAAAGAAAAAGCAGACATGGGCGTCCCAAGCAGGAAGGCGAAAAACAGCATGGGGAGACCAGAAAGTTGTATATGGTGGAGGACAGAGTTAGTGAATAAAATCTAAAGGCTGGATGAAGCTAGAAAGCTAACTGAAATTAGATTTTTAAAAAATTCCTTAAAGGCCTTGAAGAAACTTGGAGTTTCTACCACATGTGAGAGGAAGTCTTATAAGAGTGTTATTCAGTAGGTAAAGACAAGGTCAAATTTTATTTACGATAAACCACCCTGGTGGTTGTGAGGAGAAAGTATTGAACAACAAGAAGAAAACAAAGAAGAAAGGGAGATCTGAAATGTAAATGTAAATGTAAATCTGAAAAATATTTAGGAGATAAATGTAGTGACAGAACAGTGACTGGAAAAACAAATTTAGATGGAACTTTCTGTGGCTTCCCACAGCACTTTAAAAATAATTCTATTGTAGCATTTACCATAAAGTATAATAGTTATTTGCATTTTGGTTCCCCCATGATGCAGAGTTGTATTAAGATAAGTACTCAGTGCCTGATACAAAGTAGGTCTACCACAAATGTTATTTAAGTATAGAGAGATGCCAATTTTACCAGGACATTATGTTTCTGGGGGGAGAGAGAGAGAGAGAGTGTGTGTGTCTTGGTAATAAAAGTCTTTAATCCTAGAAGTCAAACTGTACTGATAAAACTAAATATACTGAATTTTCCCTATATGAAGTCAATATAATAAGGCTTCACCTAGCAATTTCCTTAGTTTTCTACCAGGAAATAAAAATAAATCATATAAGAAAGTGCTATAGTATCCATAAAACAGTAAGTAAAAATATATCCTGCTGTCTACTTTTTTTTTTTTTAAAGATTTTATTTATTTATTTGACAGAGAGAGACACAGCGAGAGAGGGAACACAAGCAGGGGGAGTGGGAGAGGGAGAGGCAGGCTTCCCGAGGAGCAGGGAGCCTGATGTGGGGTTCGATCCCAGGACCCTGGGATCATGACCTGAGCCGAAGGCAGACGCTTAACGACTGAGCCACCCAGGTGCCCCTCTACCATTTTGAGATTGGAAAAATAAGACCTCATCTTCTCATTTCCTAAAGTTCTAAAAGAATTAAATTTTAATAAGGCCACCTGACTTTCTCTTTATAATACTGTCTTTTACCTGGTTATAGCCACATACCAACCCATTTCTCCATAAACAAGGTAAACCAGAACTCTTTACCTATATTTCTAATCCCATCATGGGGTAGGGTGGGGAAGACACTAAAGACAGAAAGCAAACTAAAGTAAGATTGCACTTTAAATGAACAAGTATAACACATCCATTTAATAAGGATATTAATTTTAGGCAAAAATTTGAATGAATACAACTTAAATGTTTAAGTTGTATACTTTCTTCAGCATTTTATTCTTATGAATCAATCCTTGGTACTGAATTAACAGCTTTCATTTGAATAAACTCTTCGGGCCATACGGCAAAGAGCAATTTAGCTTCTAAGTCACTCTGTTAAACAGCATTTATAAATGTTATTCTTTGTGGAACTATAAACATACAGCAGGTTAACACCAGTGTTGTAGACACTCTCAGGCCTTTTCAAAGCTGGTACATTGCCTAATTTTAGGCAGTCAGTGGCAACCTACCAACTTATTTCACCACTATGTCTGTTACCATGGTTAAAGACAAACTGACTGCAAGATATTTGGAATATAATTGGCAAACATTATATCCTTGACTAACATTTCTATTTTAAATCTATTCATCAGAAAATGAAAATGGTTAGAAACTAGTTTTCCAGTATGTCATAAAATATTTTTCTTCCCAACTCCCAAGAGATATACAAAGCTTTATCCATTAAAAACTTCAACTCTAGTCAAATAACATTGTTTCTTGGATTTTCTCATACCTGTGTAAACAACTACTTTAATTATTAGGCCCTGTTTTTGGCAACTGCTGTAGGCAAATAGATGTTTCCTTTTAATGGAATAATTTACTCCATTTATCCAAAAGAAAAAAAAAGTCATAAACAAATAAGAAAACCACAGCATTTCAAAGAAGTTATGTAGTATGTACAAATTCCTACTTCTGACGTATCAAAGTATTTGCAAAACAAAAACAAAAATCTTCTGTTACCAAATTCTCAGTTTCTAAAGAGGACAAACACAAATAGTAACTATTTAGGTGTCTATGTATTCACGGTGTCTAAACATGGTAAAAAGATACTGCAAAAACTTTAAAAATTGATAAAGAATTTTCTACTGAAAGTGTTTTTCTAAAACCAGTACTTTTATACTCAGGAGTACTGAATATAGGTCCCTTTGGAGTCTGTAAACATAACTGGGTAGCAACCCAGAAGGACACTGCTAGGGAACAGTGCAAGGTATTTTTTTTTTCTATTTTTTTCCATTTTCTTTACCCATGAGAGTTGAATTGGCTATCTCAATTAAGTATAGGTTCTGCTCATTCAAAAACTGAAATTCTATAACTCAGCTGGCAAGATCTCTAGACTAGATTTAAAAAACAAAACAAAACCTTGTTCCCGTATCTCTCAGTGTCCTCACCTGTAAACTCAAAATACTAGAATGGTTACTTTTTAAGGTCTTTTCCCTCTCTACATTTCTGATTCCTTGGTAAGAAGTTAGATTCTAGCACAAAGCAACCTCAGGTCTGGCCTCAGGTGAACGGAAGGAAGGAAGGAAGGAAGGAAGGAAGGAAGGAAGGAAGGAAGGGAGGGAGGGAGGGAGGGAGGGAGGGAGGGAAGGAGGGAAGGAAGGAAGGAAGGAAGGAAGGAAGGAAGGAAGGAAGGAAGGAAGGAAGGAAGGAAGGACAGGAGGGAGGGAGGAAGGGAGGAAGGAAGGAAAGAAGGAAGGAAGGAAGGAAGGAAGGAAGGAAGGAAGGAAGGAAGGAAGGAAGGACAGGAGGGAGGGAGGAAGGGAGGAAGGAAGGAAAGAAGGAAATGAAGGTTTCTCAACCATTTAAGGGTATGTCTGAAAAATCCATACACTGGAGTACCTGAATTTTTACCCAAATTGAAATTCCCTTGAGCTTTCCCTCAGGTTTTTGCTTCAGGGCAATGTAATTAATTTACCTACAATTCTACTACATGATTAAACAACAAATGGAGATAAGTCCATAGAAATGAAAATTCACAGCAAAGGAAGAGAGACAAATCACAATGCATTCTACACCAAACTGTAATTAATAAAAACAACCCCTGCTCAGGAAAACATTAGAAAAGGCCATTTCTATTCCATTTGCAGTGAAAGTTAAAGAACTTTTGGAGTCAAAAATAACAAAGTTTGGTCATTTAAAGAAAGATACCCAGAAAATTCACCAAATAGTGCAGTGTGTGTTTGCAAATACTACGTAAAGCTAGGTGGTATTAAACTTAAACTGTATACCTGTCCTTCTCTATATTTAATCTATCCATTCTTTTTTAAAGATTTTATTTATTTATTTGAGAGACAGAGAGAGCACAAGTGGGGGTGGGACAGAGGGAAATGGAGAGGGACAAGCAGACTCCCTGCTGAGTGCAGAGCCTGACAGGGCTGATCCCAGGACCCCAAGATCATGACCCTAGCCAAGTCAGATGCTTAACCAACAAAGCCACCTAGGTGTGCCTAATCTATCCACTTTTTAATGTATCATTTGTTTTGTTCCTTCCCAAAGCACCTCTCTTTGCCATGAAAGAAAATAATGATCTCAAATACATAATGACATAGGCTGAGAAAAAAACTATTTGTGCTAGAAATTAAAGCAAAGGATAAGGGAAAGAGCAATTAAATTCAAGTACAGAATTCTCAAAAATACAAAAAAATTTGATGTTTTTCTATTTTAATAGATACAAAAATGTTCAGTTTAGAAGAACTACTAACCAAAACCTTTAGTTATCCAAATATATTATTAATATCAACACTCCATATTTAATGAAAGAGAACAGAGGGCAGAGGAATTGCTATTCAGCAATATTTATTGAACACATACTATACACCACCAATTTACTTGGTGTTAATATGTTATCTCATTTAATTATCATAGCGATCTTTAAGGATTCTCATCTCAACAATATAGACAAATTAAGCTCAGTAAAGTTAAGAAACTAACTCAAGCTTAGCAAATAAAAATGAAATCAGTTAACCTAAAATCATTCAGGAAAGCCTAATATGTCCTCCAGCACATAATCAGTCTCACGTGTTGTACATATTTAGCCCCAAATACAGAATCCTGAAGCATCAAAGAGATAGAGGATTATTCAAAAGTCTGTAGCAATTACTGGAAAAAATAGAAAAAAATATGTTCTTGTACATTTGATTCAATAAGAGTTTCAATTTTTCAAACTTCATACTTTAACTCAACTGCTATAATTTTATATCTGGAACAATAGATTAATATTAAATACACATTTAAATATTTACTTTTACATACAATATTGTTTGGTTCAAATAGAAACAATTGGTATTTTAAGAGACAGTCAAAAATTTATCAAAAAGTAGATCTGACGACCCTCAAGGACTAGAACACTGAGAAATATACACTGTGGTATAATTTACAAGATTTTGGACTTCTGGCCTCCTGAACTGTGAAAAAAATTAAGGAATCCACGTTTTTAAAGGGAAAGAATATTACTATTATTTATAATAATTAAGACACTAAACCTCATATAATTAGATTAAATAAAGAACATAAGTATCTACGTATTTAATAAGAACTAGATGCAGAAAACTGTGCCTAATTCTACTACAAACTTATTCCTTAACATTTCATATAGGAGGAGCTAAGTAAATCACAACCTTAACTTTTAAGAGTATGAAGACAATATTGAGGATCCTGATCTTCTTTTACTCAGTCCAAAACTGGTGGTCTAGGATACAGCTACACAGAAGGACATAAAGCTACGCATCTCCACACGGAATCTACCCAAACCAATCCAATCATATGCTTTAGACATACTTCCGTAGTGGGGAAAACAGTATCCCACAAAAATTCATGTCTGCCCAGGACCTTGGAATGTTACCTCATTGCAAAATAGGGTCTTTGCAGATGTAATTGGTTAAGGATCTCAAGATGAGATCATCCTGGATTTAGAGTGGAACTAAATCCATTGATTGGTGTCCCTGTAAGAAGAGTGAAGAAGGCAATGTGAAGATGGGGGCAGAGACTGGAATGATACATCAGAAAGCCAAGGAACACCAAGGATTGTGTTCACCAGAGAAGCTAGAAGAGACGCATGGGGCAATTTCTCCCTCAAGCCTCCCTATAGAGGGAACCAACCCTGCTGACGCTTTGATTTTGGACTTCTGGCCTCCTGAACTGTGAAAAAAATTAATTTCTGCTGTTTTAAGCAATCCAGTTTGTGGTCCTGTGTTATGAAAGCCCCAGGAACCTTATAAAACTTCTTTTAATATCTTGATATAACCACTAAGTTAAGTCATTTCATTATCATAATAAATGAAACCTAAAAATAGAAATGGAAGCACTATGAAAAATAAATGCTATTTAAATGTGTGGTGGTACTATCATTATCACTGTCATTACTGTTGTTAAATCAACAGATATGTATATATAATACTAATCATCTTAAAAGAAGATGTATACCTCCCCACGTTCACATCAGAAGTCAACTAAAAAAAAATTCTCAAATCAAATAAGGAAATTTTATAGAAGTTTCTTCAGTTCATTTTTCAAAGCAACTTTAGTACAGTCAGTACACCGAGTTTTGGCTTTATTACTAATTCATGACTGTGATCAGGTTATCAGATCTACAGGCATCAGGTTTCTTATCTATAAAGCAAAAAGTTTAACAGAAACTAGATGATCTCTAAAGTCCAACTACTGTGACTGCTGCACAGCATAGTTTCTTTCTTCCTTGCAAACAAAACTGAAACTCAAATTATTTATGCTTGAAATAGCCAACCTGGGTGCCCTTCAAAAAAGAAGAAAAAAATTAAAAAAAAGAAATTAAGAGAAAAAAAAGGTCTGTTTATGCTTTAATGGCTGTCTTGCCCCTCAAAAAAGAAGAAAAAAAGAAAAAGAAAGAAAATTAAGAGAAATAGCCAACCTGGGAATGGATGAAGGTGGAAAATTAAGAACTTCATGACTAAAATGGGGAGAAAAATCTTAAGTGAAAAGGCAAATATTTTAGTAACTAAACTAAACAATCTATTTCTGGGTAGGACAAGTCTTGTTTTTGGCAAGTAAGTGACATTAAAAAGGAAGAAATGGAAAACATGACTGGTGACTACAGCAAAGACAGCTGGGCTTCATAAATTACACTTAATCATGACTTCACTGTGTGAGTGTTAGACAGCAAACATCAACAAATACCCGCTGTTCTCACACTGGATATTAGAAGCCTGACATTCTAGGTTTTTCATTTACAAGTAAGTGTAAGGATCTTTTTTTAGCCTCATAAGAATTTTTAGAATCCATGAAATAAGTCTGAGGAGCAATTCATCTGATAAGTAAGGGGAATATGAAGTAACAGTAATAGAAATAACTTTCAGGCTTACCCTGTGGAGCACTTGGCTTAATACTTTACATATATCATCAATTAATCCTCAAATAAGTACAAAAAAATAGCATTTATATACATGAAGAAAGTGAAACTCAGAGACATTGAGCAACCTGTCCAAAATCATACTGGCTTCCAAGAACAAGGATTCAAATCTCAGCTTTCCAACCCCAAAACCTATGTTCTTGTTACCCACTAAGATACACTGCCTCGTATAGTGGTCACCCTCAAAGAGGGCAGGTTGTGACTGAAAGGAGCAAGGAAGGCTTTGCAGAACTTATAACATGGTTTCTTGACCTGAGTTCGGTTTCACAAACAGGACAAAAACAGGTGTTCAGTTGGTCAAAATTCATGAAGCTGAAAGCCTAAAATCTGTGTGATCTTCTGAGTATGTTATACCTCAGTAAAATGTGTATATATTGACCTCACTGATATGAGGAATTCTTAATCTCAGGAACAAACTTGAGTGTTACTGGAGTGGTTGGGGGTGGGAGGGATGGGGTGGCTGGGTGATAGACATTGGGGAGGGTATGTGCTACGGTGAGCGCTGTGAATTGTGCAAGACTGTTGAATCACAGATCTGTACTTCTGAAACAAATAACGCAACATATTTTAAGAAAAAAGAAAAAGAAGAAGATAGCAGGAGAGGAAGAATGAAGGGGAGTAAGTCAGAGGGGGAGACGAACCAGGAGAGATGATGGACTCTGAAAAACAAACTGAGGGTTCTAGAGGGGAGGAGGGTAGGGGGATGGGTTAGCCTGGTGATGGGTATTAAAGAGGGCACATTCTGCATGGAGCACTGGGTGTTATGAACAAACAATGAATCATGGAACAGTACACCAAAACAAATGATGTAATATATGGTGATTAACATAACAACAAAAAATTTTAAAAAATGTGTATATATTGCCTCTGCATTAGTCAGAACTCTTTTACAAGTAAAACTCCAACTCACACCAGCATCAACAAAAAGGGAGTCTTTATTGGCTGAATGGCTAAACAACTCAAAGTTCAGGGGTGAAGTGAATGTCAGGATGGAGTGAATCCACGGACTAGAGCACCATGGTGGCCTGTGGTGTCTCTTTTTTCCCAATTCCTGACCCACTCTGGTGCTGTCTCATTCTCTTCTGGCTGCTGATTTTCATCCTTCTAGCTCCTTGAAAGAAGTAAAAAGGTCTTTTCCATCAGCTCTAATTAAAAAGAAAATGGTCAGGGGCACCTGGGTGGCTCAGTCGGTTGGGTGGCCGACTCTTGATTTCTGCTCAGGTCATGATCTCAAGGTCGTACAACTGAGCCCCCTGTCGGGCTCTGCGGTGGGCCTGCTTGGGATTCTCTCTCTCCCTCTCCCCCTGCCCCTATCCTCCACTCCCAGAGCGTGCCCATGTGCACTCTCTCTCTAATTAATTAATTAACTGAAAAAGGGTTTGTAGAAGGTTAGTTAGGTCATCAGATATACCTGGGCCAATTACTATGGCCAAGGAGATGAGGTACCATCTCTGGTCCTATCTTAGCCATATAGCCACCTCTTTGGCCAGATGGAAGGAGGAATACGTGCACTATAAATATGGTTATTAAAGAAACTGTTCAGTACACAAAACCACTCTAATTCTTCATCTATTATATCCTAACTCATAAAATACATAACTAATATTATTTTTAAGAGTGATGTTTCGTATTTATTAAGCAATTCATAAACCACTTTAAAAAATTTTTAAAAATCATAGTTAAAATAGATTTACTCCTTCATAACCCTGTGAGGCACATAAGGGAGCCATGACTATCTTCAGTTTACAAAAGAAGGAACTGAGGCTCAGGAGATTAAGTAACATGTTCAATATTACAAGCTGATAGATGTCACAACATCAAATACAAGTGTTCTTTCAACCACAACATACTATGAGTCACAGTAGTCTAAAATTACATTAAAGACTTAATAGTACATATGAGAACACGGTTCAAGAAAAATAATTAGGGTGCCTGGGTGGCTCAGTTGTTAAGCGTCTGCCTTCGGCTCAGGTCATGATCCCAGGGTCTTGAGATTGAGCCCCGCATCGGGCTCCCTGCTCCGCAGGAAGCCTGCCTCTCCCTCTCCCACTCCCCCTGCTTGTGTTCCCTCTCTTGCTGTGTCTCTCTCTGTCAAATATATAAATAAAATCTTTAAAAAAAAAAAGAAAAAATTAATAGAGAAAATATAATAAACCCATTTGTCTGAGGCTCAGTACTTCTATTTTGGCAGGCCTTAATTTGCTATCTACTACTATAACCATTCAGAGGCAACAGAGGACTGCATAGGAAACAACATCCTGTTAGAATGCATTTCTTGTATATAACTTAGAACCCTTTCAGCCGTAAGGAAATAAAACTCCAGTTCAAGTGACTGAAAAAATAAGGTATTTATTAACTCTCAAAATAAGAAGTTCCTAAGTAGGACATTTCCAGAGTTAATTCTGTGGCTCAAAAATCCTGAAAAACTCAGGTTCTTTCCATCTGTCACCTTTGCCATCCCCAGCCTGCTGACAAGCTCCCCTCATGGAAGCAAGTCACTGTGACAGCTTCAGGCAGCAGAGCATCACCCACAATGTCCAGAAACAGGCAACAGACCTTCTCTCTCTCTCTCTTTTTTTTTTAAGTAGGCTCCACGCCCAACAGGGCTTGAACTCACAACCTTGAGATCAAGAGTCACATGCTCCACCGACTCAGCCAGCCAGGTAACCCCAGACCTTCTCTTTCATTTCATTTATTTACCTATGTTGAATTAGTTCATAAATGTAAAGCAATTAGAAAATGCCTGGCACACAATAAATGTCATATAACTTTTGCTATTAATATTGTTGGGTCTCTTTTTAAGAGATGGCAGACTTGTCTCAGAAGCTTCACATCTCATAAGCCAGAATTGGAATACACGACCCTTTCTTTCTTTTTTTAAAGATTTATTTATTTATTTATTTTAGAGAGAGAAAGCACGCTTGCAAGAAAGAGCATGAGAGGGGGTAGGGGCAGAGGGAGAGACAGAATCCCAAGCGGACTCTGTGCCGAGTGTGAAGCCTGATATGGGGCTTGATCCCACCACCCTGAGATCATGACCTGAGCCGAAATCAAGAGTCAGATCTTTAACCAGCTGAGCTACTCAGGCGTCCTAAAAGCTGAAATTTAATACTTCTTTAAGGTTTATTTATGTGTTTTGGAGAGAACTCGGGAGAGAGCTTGCAAGTTAGGGGAGGGGCAGAGGGAGAGAATCTTTAAGTAGACTTCCTGCTAAGAGCAAAGAGCTCGATCTCAAAACCCATGAGATTATGACCTAAGCCGAAACCAAGAGTCAGACACTCAACTGACAGCCACCCAGGTGCCCCAAGACATAACACTTAATCATCTGTGCAACTCTGAAATGCTCTATGTAGGTACTTAGTACACACACACACAAAACTGAACTTTACTAAAAACGTAGAGAATTTCAAGTGTCAGTCAAGTTGATGTTACTCAGACTAGTTTCTCATTTAAAATTAAACATTAAATGAATCCCACTGTTAGCTTATATTTAAAAGCCATTAGACATATTCATTCAAACTTTCTTGCTGGATATTGACTCCATAAAGGTAAGGACCAAGATCTGTATCATACAGTTTTTTCTCATTTCTACAGATGAAGTTAGATTTGAGGGTTATTTCTGGGCCACCCTTCTCTTATATATTCACCTCTGAAAATAAAACCTCATTCTCTCATAATTTGACCTGCGTATTTACAATGAAATCCTATGGGTCAACATCGTAGTGTGTCAATTATCTCTGAAACCACATAACTCCAGGCGCCTATTTAGAATGACTTCCAAAAGACAAATAATCCCCTCTCCTTAGGAACAAGAAACTAGAAATATGAAAGCACAGTATTATGTTATAAAAAACATTTAACAACCCGATATTAATAGAAACTATTCTGGGGTCTCCTAATTCCACTCTTGAAGCATTAATTGTTCCTCCGAATTAATGACTGAAAATTATTTTGTTTCAACAGGAACTTTCAAATTATTCATGACTATGGATGGCTCTAATAGTACAAAATGAAGTTTAAAATTAGATATTAAAGAACTTTTAAAAATCTCAAATAAATAATGCACAGAATAATTTGTTAAAAGGTACCTGATATCTAATTAGATCTTCTACACACATTTTAATACTTTAAAAATTTTTGTTTTTATTTTCTCTTGGAAATTTCACATCTGATATTAGAGTTCGTGGTCACAACAGTCTACAAATCAAGTCATGGTCTTTCAGGTTAGCTAGTGCTCAGTACTAAAAAAATATAAATATGTCACCATTTTCTAGTGAGAAAGGTGACACTACAGTGAATTACAACTAAACATATATACATATATATGTTTTTTTTTCAAGAAAATTCAAGGTGAACATTGCTTGGTTTTTATTTATAGTGATGCTAAGCTGAATATTATCAAATGGTAGTCACAAAATCAAAGAATGTTAAAATACTAATGTTTCAAAAATTATTTAATCTAAGACTTATGGGGTTCAAATCAGATGTGAAATTTTGTTGTGTTTACATATTAGATACACTTTTCTGGAAATAATATCCTGAGAACTTGGAAATTTCATCACAATTTCAAAGGGATGCATGACTGAAAAGAGTCTGAGAACCTTATCAAGTTAATGTAGAGAGTGGTAAGTGAACCTCAAAGAAATGAAATGATTTACCCATGGTCAAATAATCAGCAAGTATCAGCATCAGTACCCAAGCATTCTTTGCACTGAAACATAACCCCTTCTAAAAGACTTTTTAAATAAACATACATTTAAGAAAAAAACAAGTCTGTATGACCTAAGAGCAGTGAAAGGAGCTCTCAGGCTAATGATAAAAGGGAATAATACCAAGATGGCAGATGAGAGGTGTAACATGCGAACAACCCCCAAACATGGAGCATGGGACAGAGTTCTAGGAGGCCATTCCCAAGGGGGGCGGGAATGAACTATTGGAGTTAACTACTGGAGTACTTGAATGTGACAGACTACAACAAAAGGAGTTTCATTGTTCTATCAGAGACTTTGAAGAATTAGAAAAATCAAGCCAAAGGGGAAAAAAGTTGCACAGCCAGAAAATATCGTATATTACATGACACAGTTCTAAACAACAAAGCTTGCATACTGATTTAACCAAAATTTGTAGTCATTTGGGAGGACTGGGGGAAGGAAGACTGGGACTAAATCTTTATCATACAGTCAGAAGTCAACAAGTAACATCTATAATGAAATAATCAAGAAAAAACAAGGTTTAAAATCATAAAGCAAATACCACTTAAAAAAAAACAATCAATATAATTTAACAGGGCCCTGCTGCATTTTGAGCAGGGCAATTCTCTGTTGTGTGGGGCTATGTTAGAGCACAGATAAGCAAGCTAAGACCTGTGGCCAAATCTAGCCACTGTCTGTCTTCTTAAATTACTGAATTAGAACACAGTCGTCCCCATTCATTTCATTTACTTACATACTATCTATGGCTGCTTTTGTACTATAAACCAGCCAGCAGAACTGAGTAACTGTTGCAGAAACCCGATGGCCCTCAAAGCCTAAAATATTTACTATATGGCCCTTTACGGAAGAAATTTGCCAACCCTAGTTTAGAGTGTTGTATTACATTTAGTATTTTTTTTTTTTTAAGATTTTATCCATTTATTTGAAAGAGAGAGACACAGCAAGAGAGGGAACACAAGCAGGGGGAGTGGGAGAGGGAGAAGCAGGCTCCCCGCTGAGCAGGGAGCTCGATGCGGGGGCTCGATCCCAGGACCCTGGGATCATGACCTGAGCCGAAGGCAGACGCTTAATGCCTGAGCCACCCAGGTGCCCCGACATTTAGTATCTTTGATTTCCAACCCACAAATGTCAGCATTCCCCCAAAAGTAGTTATGAAAACCAAAACTTCACACCCCACATTTGCAACCCATCCTTCCTAATTCCCTACCAGGGATGAGGAGTAGAACTTTGGTTTAAGCTATAGAGAATTTAAAATAATTTCCTCTGGGGAGCAAAACTCCAGAGGTTGGGTAAGGATAGAGAATGGTAGTATTAGTTGCTGCTATTTTTTTTTTAATAGGCCTTAAAACAGTAATATTTCAAAGTATTCACATGTATTTCTTCAAGAAAATTAAATTTAAAAGCACAATTAAAAAATAGAATAAAAATCTGGTTAATAGTTCTGGTGGCTCACTAACACAAAATGTGTGATCACATTTGCTAGATACAATCTGTGACATCGGTGATGGTTGCTCTGGAGAATTTTTTGGTTGCACATATCCAAAGCTGCTAGGTAAATGACCCTCAGATAAGAAGGGTATTAGTGTACTCACTGAATGCAAGTATAATATTTCAAACCCTCTGTTACCAAGAAAGGTCAACCTAGGATGTTCTACAAATGATCTTCAGTGAAGTTCAAAATGTTTAACATAAAAAGCCAAATAGATTAGATGTTCAATAAACATTATTAATTCTCATAAGTAGACAATAAGAGAAACGCTTTCAAAGATCTATGTAGGAAATACAAAATAATTTTTGGTTTTATTTAATTCACTTTGAAGCTGATTGGAGTTTAAAGGCAAAGATGATACTAACATAGAGCTACAAAAGACTAAATTAATAGTATGATCAATGTCAGTACTTCTGAATCAGTACCTTGTATGAAACGTGATAGTGTGTATCTGTGGTATGTTCTACATAGAAAATAAATAACACATCTAAAGATGGACTGTATTCTTGGGTCTGTTTAATCTTTAAAGCACTCTAATTACAACTCCCAATTCAACTGAATTTACAAATTGTCTGATTTTACCCCCCATGGGAAAAGCTTTCAATATATAAATAATTATATTTTGTGAATAGGGACCTGAAGAATAAGGTACCAAAAATGTTTTAAAGTATGAAAAGAAACATAATTCACTACATACACTAAAAACTGAAAATACCATACATAACAACATACATTTTAAAGAGTGTAAACAACACTCCTCAGGAGTAAACTCTCCTACACAAGTACAGTAAATACTTTACTGTATTTTCAAAAAAGTGATTTATTCTCTTTCACTTCATAAAAAATTACTTTGCAAAACTTATTTTGAAATGTATAGGATACAGCTAGTTAAGTAGTTATGACAACTAATCCTAAAACATCAAAATAAACATTTTAATATTTTGGTTTGAAAAATACAGTCCTCAAAGGTTTATTTTACTGAAAAGATTCAGCTGTTGAATTGTAACTTAAAAGAAAGAGGTTAAGACTATAGTTTCTCAATATAAAACAGTTATAAAATTATAACAGCTCTGCTAACATAGCTATAAAAGAAATTAATGCAAGAAAAAAGTAATGCTTTTATAAAATGCAAACTATATTCAAAATCCTGGAAATCTGGCTTATATTATAGCTGAAAATAATTAATCTAGCTACTTTAATAATGTGAAATAAAAAGTGGAGGAAAAAATAGCATTAAGCATCATCTTTCTAACTTCTTTAGAAGTAAAATTAACACAAGGGAAACCAAAATACTCCCCCTTCCACTTGAAAGATCCTGAAATCTATTTGTCATTATTTCAGATAATATTTGACATAATTCCATGGCACCAAAAGAAAAAGTACACATTTTTAGAATAAGAATATTTAGAAGGTTGAAAACTTTGACTATGAACTTACCTTCTTTTGATACCAGACTATAGCATCTGTGACTTTGGACGCCATTTATTCCACTGAAATCACACATTCGTCATTTTAGGCTGTGCAAGAGAGAAAAACATACAGACGACTTTACTTCCACCTTCAAAAAAGGAGACTGAACAACATGCGTACTTAACACTCTGGTTACTTGCAGAGCAAGGGGTGTATGACTATACTTATATTACACCCTTCCTCATTACTATTTTAGCAACACATTCTTCTCAAGTAAACAAAAATCAGTTGCCATAATAAAAGGATCTTTCTATGTGAATTAAACACCTGAATTTTCTAACACGATGGATTTTTTAAAAAATAAGCCTTTTAAATAAATTTCAGAATCTCCCAGGTTATACTGCAAAGTCTTCATTTATAAATTCATATATGATAGAAATCAATTCATTCACTCCGTAACAGATCGGTTTTGCTATTGTTCCTATCTGGGAACTAACGCCAATTACCGTTGCTTAAGGACGGCTTGATAAAGATGCCAAAATTTATAATCATATTTAATGTTCCCTAGCACTCAGTAAACACCAATTTGAAGTAAAATCAAATAACTGGAAAAACTTAATTAATTTATGTTAAATACTAAACCAATATTAGAGTTAATTACACAGAAATAATTAATATTAAAGACTTCCCAGATATCAGTTTGCTAATATTTAGAAATTTACCACAGACCATTTCATAGGCATCTTGTTTGTGTTTGCCTAAAACAGTTTTGCATACTAAACCTAATGGCTCCTTAGCCCTGGAAAGAATTAATTCCAGGCTGATTCCAGTTAACTCTGGAATACTTCTCTGGTCATAAAACCCGGCTGGCATGGAGGGCATCTGGTATGGTGTTAGGGATGAGCCTAAACAGGTTCAAATGCAGACACTTGCCCCAGAACTCATTACAAACCAGGATCATCCAAGGCTACAGAGGATTTCGGAAAAATCCAGGGAGTAATGCACCGTAGTGAGCTGATCCTAGCATGCACAGATCTGTGACTGTACAAATAGATGCTACAGCTCCAGAGTTTGCCCAGAGTCCACAGAATACCAGAGGTTTATAAATCATTCTTGGAAGCATATTAGGATTCAAATTTAAAGAAAATTACTATCAGGAAGGTCAAACGTTCGGATGATCAATCTCTAAATAAAATTTAAGTCAGAATTTATTCGATGCCTGTATTTTTGACAGTGTTATAAACCAGATTGTTTTATTACCTTTCCCAATTCTGTCTTTAACTGACAAAATTCAAGCAAACTAGGTTTTGAAATTCCCAACAAATGCCCTGGCATTTTTCACAGAAGGAGCATAGAGTCAAAAGACCTGGATTCAAATACTATCTAGTATATAATATTTAAGAAGTAATTTAGTCTCGGGCACCTGGGTGGCTCAGTTGGTTAAGCGACTGCCTTCGGCTCAGGTCATGATCCTGGAGTCCCTGGATCGAGTCCCGCATCGGGCTCCCTGCTCGGCAGGGAGTCTGCTTCTCCCTCTGACCCTCCCCCCCATGTGCTTTCTCTCTCTCTCAAAAATAAATAAATAAAAAATCTTTAAAAAAAAAAAGAAGTAATTTAGTCTCTCTCACCTCAGTTTCTTTCACTTGTATAATAGGAATAACTACCTATTCATCCCCTTGAGGGTTTCTGTGACTGATGAGATATGATACATAAAATGCCTACCACAGTCCAGGATATATAGCAGCTGTTCAATTATAATTATTTTTATTATTAATTTTTATATTAAAAATTCTGCAAGCCAGGAACTGGGAAGTATTTGTATTTCCTTTTTAAAACATTGCAAATGTTTTAGAAAAGGAATGCATGCAATCGGTTTTTGTTGACATTTAAAATAAAAATAGCTACCAGAGTATCATAAAATCACAGTGTCAATTCCCAACTATATGTACATGGAGTATTTAGAGATTTCAAAGTTCACCTCCACTGAAGTTTCTCAGTCAGGTGTGGCTACTTTCATTTCTCCCACCAGTTGGGGAAGCTTTCCCTTACTGACTTAAAATCTCCCATTTTGGGTTTTCTGTCCTGGAGACCTCTGGGGGTAATTCATCAGCTTTAACACATTTTATCCCACAAGTTTTTTCCACTGATTCTGCTACAGAACTGTTCATAACAACATTACACCTTCATTATATTTGTTGAGACACATGCTTGTCGAGACACATGTTTTCCAAACTGGACGGAACTCTCCTTCTCCCCTCTCCTGCCCCCTCCCTTGCCAAATGCAAACTACAAAAAAATGGTACAAAAACCATGAGAATATCAACTTTTCACTTTAGCCTCCTTTCACTTCACCCAATCTTTAATAACAAAAATTCCAGATTATCTACCAAGATCCTCTCCTAATCCCCCAAGAGTGTAAATAATATTCATTTCATATACGAAATGTAAAAGGGTTTTTTATTCACTCCATATATTAATTGTATGAGATATTTAACATATTTGGGGAATATTTAAGTGGGTACATACAAGTACTAATAATTTTTTTAAAAAGCTTCAATGGAAGTGAGGAAAACATTGCCTCCTTCAAATAAAATGATCTTTTATTATCTTTTTAAGGTAATTTTTAATATACTTTGGTTTATATCAAGCTACACTTAGAAATAAATTTTGAAAATCAACTATAATAGGACACAGGGTATATGGAATGTTATAAATATTTTATTTATATTTATTTGGATCTACAGAAGTAAACATTCTATTTAAAAAAAACCAACACAAGCCTTTCTTCAGTAATGGCAAGGTTTGCTCTGCAAACTCATTTAGTAGTTTTTCCATTGTGTCAACCACCTTTCAGTGACACAAGTGGCTCATACCTATTTTTAAAACAGGCTTTACAGCATGCTGAGATAGTGTTCTGAATCAGACATCTGACAAAGCACACCCAGAGACACCAAATTTCACATGAATATAAACAACAAGAATAAGTCAACAAATGATTCCCTGAATAATTAAGATTATTTCCAAAGCCTTTCCAACTTCTTTGATTCTGACAGTCCAGGAATACAGGTTTACAGTCTATTATCATGACAGTTTGAACCAACTGTTTTAATGCTAAATTATGACATTAAAATTAATTCACAGGAAAAAAAAGAGCATAGAAAGCTTACTGGGTACCTTGAATTGAGAATCTTAATCTTTTTTGATCAACTGATCTGATAGAAGGAGGGGTATTAAGATATAGAAATAATCCAATTATAAAACCACAGAGCTAACTGTAGGCATAATGTTTAAATCTTGGTATAGTCAGTTAGTCTGAGCTAATGCTCTCCTTAACACTGCTTTAATCATTACACCTTGTCAAAACATCTGAAATTATTCTTTACCATGTCAAGGACCACACAAAATGCACTGGTGATGTCAAAGCCCGGGTGGAGGAAATGGAGGACTACAGGAGATCGTATGTTAAGTCTGCCTTTATAAAATCTCACTATCAAATAGAGTAATACCCACAGGTACTCTTCGTAGCCAAAGAAATGGTCAGGTTTTTAACCATTCCCTATGTTAGAAAAAAAGGCAGTCTATCAAATACTACATGTTACAATGCACTTCTCTCATTATTCTGAAACAAATTTCTCTGTTCTAGTAACGACTCTCACGGTGCTCGGAAACAACTTATGTCTGTCCCTGACACTTGGCTTTTGCTGTTATTCTCATTCCTTTTCTCCACTCATCCATCCTCTTAAGTCAGTTCAAATCCTACATACTCTCTAAGATGAAGCTTCCTACAAGTGTTCACTTGGGAAAGAAGTGTTGAAGCCTGATGGCTCTTCCAGCACTGATCTGTACTAATAAATCCGGTATTTAAATAAAAATGAGGGGCGCCTGGGTGGCTCAGGTCATGATCCCAGGATACTCTCTGCTCAGCGGGGTGTCTGCTTCTCCCTCTCCCTGCTGCTCCCCCTGCTTGTGCTCTCTGTCTCTGTCAAATAAATAAATAAAATGCTAAATAAATAAATAAGAGAAGCAGTATAGCTACACGTCATTTGATTACATATAAACACCCTAGAGGGGAAAAAAGAGGCATCTTTCCTCCTTCATGACTCTAATCCTCCAGTACATTATAATATGCAGTAGAGGAAGTAGAGCAGAGAAAAAGCTATGACTAAGTGTCAGAAGAATTGGGTTCTAGATCCAAGTTCTGACGCTAAATGCTATGTGCTTTTGAGTACGTTTCTGAGTTCTCTGGCCTTAGTTTCTCACCTAAGAGAATGTCTGCCACCTAGCCAAACATTCCACAAATCAATAAAGGCTAACAATTCCAATAACGTACAGGAGTTTCTCCGAATTCCTTTACTAACTCACCCAAAAACACTACTATTAGTTAAATCAATGTTACATATACAGAACTTAATATAGCAGAAACTTTTAGACAAAATGGAACATAGGTTATTTTTTTTATTTTATTTTTTATTTATCGAAGAGAGAGAGCACAAGCAGAGGGAGCGGCAGGCAGAGGGAGAAGCAGGCTCCCCGCTGAGCAAGGAGCCCAATGTGGGACTTGATCGAGCCACCCAGGCATCCTGAACACAGGTTATTTTTAAAAGGTAGTTTATGTAAATCTCCTTAGGCCCTGATCTCAGCATTATTCTGTTCAACAACCTCAGATCACTCCCTACTGCCTTTAGAAAACTATTTAGACCCACTACCCTTTAGAATTATATTCAGACCTTCTAAAATCTCACCCTAACCTACTTACCAATATTACTGCTACCATCCGTCTTCTCATACATCCTGTTTCAACCACACTACATTTCCTTTTTTTTTTTTTTTTAAGATTTTATTTATTTATTTGACAGAGGGAGATACAGTGAGAGAGGGAACACAAGCAGGGGGAGTGGGAGAGGGAGAAGCAAGCTTCTCATGGAGCCAGGAGCCCAACGTGCGGCTCAATCCCAGGACCCTGGGATCATGACCTGAGCCAAAGGCAGACATTTAACAACTGAGCCAACCCAGGCTCCCCCACACTACATTTCCTACACTTTCTACCTCTGCGCCCAAATTAACACGTCTTTCCAAAACACGGGGGATTTCCAGAAGAAGGCCTCCTAAATTCCACTTTCTCTACAAGTTTCTCCCAAACTCCTCCACTAAAGATTGCTTATCCTGTTCTATGTTCCCATTATACTTAATATATTGTTTTGTTTTTTATGTACTTGTTGATATGTGCCCCCATCCCACCCATAAATTTGAAAGCAGTCTAATGTCTTCGTTATCTCTGAGTTCTTCTACAAAACTTCTCTTTTTTGTATATATTAAACACAATGTTTACAAACCAAATTTAAAAATTGCTAACCAAAATACCCTCACAGATGAACCAATTTAAGGACCAGAATTGAAAATTCTACCCGTTCCAACTCCCGTACTACCGCGACATGTGTATAAACACAAAAACACACTTTCCTAACACTAAGAGGTATAAAAATATTGTGGGGGTGCCTGGGTGGCTCAGTCGTTAAGCATCTGCCTTCGGCTCTGGTCATGATCCCAGGGTCCTGGGATCCAGCCCCACATGGGGCTCCCTGCTCAGCAGGAGCCTGCTTCTCCCTCTCCCACTCCCCCTCCTTGTGGGGTTCCCTCTCCTGCTGTGTCTCTGTCAAATAAATAAAGAAAACTTTAAAAAAATATATTGTGAAGTATAATAAATACGGCGGGTTTTTACTGACATGTCAATCAACCAATATATAACTATCTGTAGATTTAAAAAGTACAATGAAAAGGAGTTAGTCAAACCTGCCACATCGAGTCTAACTTCATTTCTAAATGCTAAAATTAAATATAACTCCGTTGCTTCCTCCACAGCTAAAATAACCAGTTTCTTTACTTCAGAAACTAGGAACAAAACGGTCCTGTCCTTAAAAAGATAATAAATGCAAAGGTTCAAATCAAAATTTTTACGCTGATACTGAAAACAGTGAAACTGTGGGAGAGGGAACATGGTATGGGCAAAAGGAAATCTACTAGTTTCAAGGCTGCTATTTTCTAATCATGTGACCTATAAATTGTTACAATTTCTTAGAAAGTTTTTAAGCTGGAATGAGGATATGATTTCATGGAAATGTTGTGAAGAATAAATACCCCATACTACATGTTTAAAGTTGTTTTCAATCTTAGGATAGAAAAATGAAAAGCAAAATGAGGTCTAATAAAAAGAGCTATCTATTTCCTCTTACATCAACCAGTTCATAAAAAGACTATTTATAATTTTTATTTTCCTGCATGGCACCAATGTCTGTGTATTTTAGGCTAGAGGATAAAACCTAATTGGAAAATTATAGGCAAGTAACTTCTCTCTAGCTGTATGTACAAAAACATTTTGGGCTATTGTGAAATCTAAGAGAATCTCTAGAGTTCTCATCTTAATACTACCCACAAAGACCTCTGTGAACTTCGTGATGGGTACAACCAACCCACCCTGTATGTCCTTTAATGCAACTTTGTAAATTTCAGGGTATCTTAACCTTAGCATATACCCACAACATCTCTACTATTTCTGAAGAATTCTTTTGTGCTTTTTTTAAAAAAAATACTTAATACTTTTATTTAACTGCTGTGCCACTTGGAAAAATCAAATAGTTACAATCCATTTAAATGGTTTAAATTCCTCATTACTCCCAAGAAATTTTTGCCATCAACCAACCAGGCTCCATTCAAATATGGATATGTTATTACCGGCCTCTGGTAGAAACATTAACTAAATAAGTGGTCCAGGTACTCTTTATCAAAATAATAATGCACTAAATAATATTCAAATGGCTTAAAGATTTAATAGATCTTAAAAATGATTTTACTTAGATTAAAAAATGCTAACTATGCCTCATCAAAAATGCTATGAATAAAATTTGAAAATCATTACTTCAGAGATATTTAATCCAGTGTCTGATCATTTAATAAAAATACTTATTTACCAACATTACAAATACTGCACTATTCTAGGCACTGAGGATACAGTGAATAAGAAACAAGGTCCCTGTCATGATGAAACTTACACTTCAAAGAGAAAAGATAGAAAATGAACAACAAACAAGATAATTTTGTGCTGAAGAAGTGCCAGGAAGAACATAGGGAGAGATGACTGGGTTGAGGTGGGAAGTTTTGAAAACAATGGTCAAAGGAGTCCCCGTGAGATGATATGGGAATTGAGATCTGAAGGATGAGAAGAGCCAACTACACAAAGAATTGAGAAAAGGCGTCCTGAGCAGAGGGAGGAGCAAACACAAAGACCCTGAGGTGGGAATGAGCTTGGTATTTTTAAGGAACAGAAAGGAAGCAATGTGACACAAGTATAATGGACGTAAGTGACAGTGGTTCAAGATGAAGTATGAAAGGGGTATGAGGTCAGGGGTTCACAGGTACCTGCTCTTTGGAGTTCCTTTCTATTTGCTAAATGGGATGCCACCCAATTCAAAAATCACTGAACAAAGCCAACTGAATCTTTAAAATCACTCAGCTGAATTTTGTTTTTTAACAAAACTAACAACAGCTGCACTTTTACTTCTGTTAGTCCTAACAGAGGAAGTAAAGGGAAGACACCCAGTTTCACTTCTTACAAATTCAAGATACTAAACAGAAAATACAGAAAATTAAGCTCTTCTGTGAAGCTGTTACAAGTACCTCCAAGAAAAAAAAATAAAATGCATTTTCCCTCTCAAATCAACTCCTTTTTTACTATCTACCCAATCTGCTCTTCAAGCACAGAATAGACTCCTTCTTGTCTCTTTCCCTTTCCTACCACCACCCGTTCGGTATCTGGCACATAGGAACCATTTAGTAAATACGAAGGAATAAATTAATATAGTCTATTTGTCATACTGCCAAAAACACCTCTCATATAACCCTTCCCTGACCCACTAGCAGACCTGGTGCAAGTCCACATCATCTATCACCAGGACTATTCTAACAGCCTCTTACTACTTCTTCACTTTCTAAACTCCCGACCTCATCATGTCTATCTCCTCCTTAAAATTATCTAATGATTTCCCATTGCCTAAGAAAATAGTTTAATCAGTACAGTAGACAAAAGACCCTTTTTTTAAACAACCCAATCACAGATTTATCACCTTTACAATCAGTAGCATCCATCATCTGTATCCTCTCCCATGCACAACCTCTCACCTACCCTCTCCAATCTGCCACCCATATACATATCCTACAACCTAGCCATGTGGGCTTCTGAATGGACCATACATTTTCATGCTTGCCTTCTAGTCCTTGCCATATTTTCTCTGTCTAAAATAACTTTCTCACTGTTCTGACCTACTTGACAAGTCATATCAGATTCTTCTATGCCACGATCATCAGGAAATTAAATTATAAGAACATATCAACAGTGGTGTTCAAATGACTTAATTACTTAAAGAGTAATTTTAGATTTAAGTATTTCAAACTAACAGGGAAAAAAAGGCAGACTAAACACAGGCATCTAACTTTACTTCTTTACAATATATAACTGAAACTACAGCAAAGGCATACACATATAAGCACACAGAGAATAGAAAGAAAACAAAAGATGGGTTAGCCCGGTGATGGGTATTAAAGAGGGCACGTACTGAATGGAGACTCGGTGTTATATGCACACAAGGAATCATGGAACACTACATCAAAAACTAATGATGTAATGTATGGTGATTAACATAACATAATAAAATGAAAAAATAAAATTAAAATTAAAATGAAGCTTGAAATAAGATATATGACTAGTAACTGACCTAGAAGATCTGAGACAGCAGAAAACAACAGTAGACCAAAGAGAGTATCAATCCAATTTACATCATAAAAACCAACAAATTTTCAAAGACTGTGGCACAGGTTCCACTGGAAGTGGGAGTAAAGGTGGGACTGAAAGGAGGTCTAGTTGAAAGCTCTTAAAACAGATCTGCATTCTCACTGCATACCACTGTGTGACTATTTCTCCATGTTCCTGCAGATGATAAAGTCCTATGTGTATCTCTACAAAGACAACTAAGTAAAATTTATCAACTAAAAAAGTTAAAAGTATTTGCCTCTGGAAAAGGGAAAAGGTGGGTAAGGTGCTCTAGGGCTGTTATTTTTCCTAAACTTTGTATAACCATCTCTTTGTGATATTTTGATTCATAGTAAGAAATGCAGTTGACCCTTGAACACAAGGGTTGGAGCACAGATCCCCCTGCAAAGTTGAAAATCCACATGTAACTTTTGACCTCCCCAACACTTAACTATTAATAGCCTGCTGTTGACTGGAAGCCTTACTGATAACATAAACAGCAGATCAACACAAATCTTGTCTGTTGTATGTATCATATACTGTATTCCTACAGTAAAGGATGCTAGAAAAAAAGAAAATCATAAGGAAGAAAAATTACATTTGCAGTACCATATTTATGAAAACAAAATCTGCATATAAGTGTACTCATGGAATTCAAACCCCTGTTGCTGAAGGGTCAACTATATTTGGTCTTCGTTCCTATTACCAGCCCAGACCTCTTAAAACCCTTTGAATTTCCTATGGTGAGAGTGATAAAGGTGTCTTTTGTTATAATAGGGTGACTTTTGGAAAGCACCTAAACAAGGGTACTGGCTGCCAGTGGAGTCAACCATGTGATTAAAGGGTTGGAACTTTCAGTCCTAGTACCCCCTACCTTCCCCCAACCTCCTGCAAGCAGAGAGCGGCTGGAGATTGAGTTCAACTGCCAATGGTCAATGATCTAATCAATCATGCCTATATAATCAAGCCTCCATAAAAACCCAAAAGTACATGATTCAGAGAGTTTCCAGGTTGGTGAACATGTGGAGACTTGAGGAGAGTGGTGTGCTCAGACAGTATGTGCCCTTTCCCCATATCATGTCCTATGTATCCCATAACCATCTGTTCCTAAGTTTTATCTTTTTGTAATAAACCAGTAATCTAGTAAATCTAGTAAAATAAAATGTAAATAAAATGTTTCTCTGAGTACTGTGAGCCGCTCTAGCAAATTAACTCCAGGAGGGGTCATGGGAACTTCCAATCTATAGGCAAGTAAGAAGAACTGGTGACAACCTGGACTTGTGACTGGCATGGGGGGGGGGGGGGCAGGTAGCAGTCTTGTGGGACTGAACCCTTAACTGGTAGGATGTGATGTTACCTCCAGGTGATAGTGTCAGAATTGAATTGAATTATAGGACACCCAGCTGATGCTAGAGAATTGCTTGATGGTGTGGGAAACACATACACACTGGAATTGGTACCAGAATTATACTCTTAAGACACATATCTGTAGAACTTTGATAAAATTACAAGTTTTAGATTTCAATTTCCAAATAGTTACAGTTTCACAGTAAACTGGAATCCTAATATTCATAAATATTATTTGGTTATGTAAATATCTTCCAAAATATTCATTTAACATTTTGGACAACCACCTCTTACCTAATATAGTCTTCATTATTCACAGATTCTGCTATATGCAAATTTGCTTGCTATCTAATTTTAATTTGTAAACTCAAAATCAATACTCATAGTACTTTCGTAAGTAAGTATGAGATTTCGCTCAATATCACTTGGAATCAGGGAAATACAAATCAAACCACAATGAGATACCCCCTCACACCAGTCAAAATGGCTAAAATTAACAACTTAGGGAACAACAGATGTTGTCGAGAATATGGAGAAAGGGGAACCCTCTTACACTGTTGGTGGGGATGCAAACTGGTGCAGCCACTCTGGAAAATAGTATGGAGGTTCCTCAAAAAGCTAAAAATAGAACTACCCTATGACCCAGCAATTGCACTACTAGGTATTTATCCAAAGGATACAAACATAGTGATCCAAAGAGGCGCATGCATCCCAAAGGTTTATAGCAGCAATGTCCACAATAGCCAAAATATGGAAAAAGCCCAGATGTCCATCAACAGATGAATGGATAAAGATGTGGTATATATATATGGATATGGATATGGGTGTGTGTGTGTGTGTGTGTGTGTGTGTGTGTGTGTGTGTGTGTGTGTGTGTGTGTGTGTACACAAGGGAGTATTATTCAAAAAGCCACCAAAAAGAATGAAATCTTGCCATTTGCAATGATATGGATGGAACTAAAGGGTGATGCTAAGTGAAATAAGTCAGTCAAAGCCAAATACCATATGATTTCACTCATATGTGAAACAAAACAGATGACCATAGGGGAAGGGAAGGAAAAATAAAATAAGATGAAAACTGAGAGAGAGGCAAACCATAAGAGATGCTGAACTTTAGGAAACAAATTGAGGGTTGCTGGAGGAGAGGTGGGTGGGGGTATGAGGTAATTGGGTGATAGGCATTAAGGAGGGCACTTGATGTAATGAACACTAGGTGTTATATGCAACTGATAAATCACTAAATTCTACCCCAGAAACTAATAATACAGTATACATTAACTAAATTGAATTTAAATAAAAAAATTTTTAAAAAGAAGGCTTTTCTATACCTTATGACGAAAATGTGTGTTAGATAAGTTTCATTTACATATGAGTTATAGTGCTGTTGGCCATGAATTCAATGTTAATAAACCAACAATAAATAATAAATAAGATGTCTTTAAACAGTAACACATATGAAACAAGGTTATGTACTGATCAGTTGATGAAAATGTTGTGACCGGTGGCTAAGAGAAACTTAACCCTGTATTTCCCCTAGGAGCTATGCTTCAATGTTCATGAATTCAATGTTTGCTGCCATCTTATAGAACACAACTACTGTGAATAACAAGAATCAACAGTAATTGGACTTAGTGAATGGGCTTAGTTCTCAGAAAGTAGATGGAGAATTAATGGTAAAGTAGAAATGAGAACTAAATTGTGTTCCCTGAGGTTTCTTATCCAACAGTTACAGTGGCCAATTTAAAACTAGGATTTATGGCTTTTATGTACCAGAATACTTCTTAGGGGACAAATTATCATCGGAAACCAAGTCATTTTTAAAATGATGAACACATTGCTGGTCAACAAATCTATTTTATGTAACACCATTATTAATATGTCCACATCATCAAGTCAGGATTAATAAAAATGAAATTTGGGGGCTTTGTTGCATATTACTACTAACTACCATACCAAGGCAAGTGGCCTAAACTGCCTGGAAACTCAAGAATGCAACACAATTTAACAGCCACTAAACTTACAACATTTCTTGGGGGTGAGATTTTATTTACTTGAGACAGAGAAAGAACATGAGCCGGGGGAGAGGTGCAAGGGAGAGGAAGAGTGAGAAGCAGACTCCCCACGGAGCAGGGAGCCCAGTGCGGGGCTCAATCCCAGGACCCTGGGATCATGACCTGAGCCGAAGGCAGACGCTTAACCAACTGAGCCACCCAGGCGCCCCTAAACTGACAACATTCTTCTAATCTGAGGGAATTTTCTATAAATCAAGAAACCAATAGTTTAATTTCCTACCCATTAAAATCCATACCACAGAGAAAAGTACTTTATAAACATGCTACAACTACTACTTAAACCAGAATCATTAACTCAACTACATATAGTTTATTCTCTTCATTTTTGCCCCATCTTTTCAACAATAAAAGACCAGAGTAGGTGCTCAACAACTGCAATTATTCCATTTCTCTTCTGTCACAGCAAAGCTTTGCTATCTCTTCCAATTTCTCCCCACCCTCTCTCTTCAATCCAACCATGCCTTTACTCCCCCCACTCTACTGAAAGCTCTCTTTAAGGATACCAATGACTTCTAGCTGCTAAATCCAATGGTCAGGTCTCAGTTGTTCATTGTACTCAACCTACCTGCAGTATATGATGCAGACGATTATGTTCCCTCCTCTTGGAACATTTTATTTATGCTGCTTCTTATTTATGTAGCTTCTAGGAAACCTCTCTTGGATTTGCTCCTAACTTTCTGCCTACTGCTCAGTTTCTTTGCTGGCTCTCTTCTTCTCCCTGAGCTCAGCACTTGGACATCTTCTCTGGCTTTATTTAGTCCCTTGATGATCACTTCAGGTATCTTGGTTTAAATACCAGGTATGTAGATTCCATCGGCAGCCTAACCTGTCCCCTAAATCTACTGGTTTAGAAAAACTCAGATAAAAGTTTCCTTACTTAAGGATGTCTCAGAGCCTTCTCCTGCGCATTATAAAATCCAAAAGAAGAGTATGTACACGTTATGTCTTACACTTATTTAGAACAGAATCTTTTCCTCATGATGCATCTTGTGAGACATACAATTAACTAAGCCACTAAATACAGCATACTAAGCTGTCTTTCAAGTAGTTCCAAATTCCCACAGCATGAATTAATTAAATAAAAATGGGCAAACTTTCCCTCTGATTTTACAGAGGTAATAACTGAGTTTGAAGTTTTCAAGGCAGCTCACTCCATTAAAAAAGTTTGCCTCAAAGTTTTCCTTATGCAGAGAAAAATTATGTCTCTCTTAAGCTCCATTCACCTGTATTAGTTATACACTCTAAATGAGTACAAAATGTATTTACCACATCTTCAACCTTCAACTAAAATAATTTAATAAATAAATACTATTGTTAATCTTTCTTTTCCCAGACTAAATGTTGGTAGCTCCTTCAACTGTTCTTCATAGAACATGATTTCCATTCCTCTCACCATCCAAGTCATCTTCCTCACCAGATAAGACATAAATAATTCCTGAAATCTAGTTGGCCAACAAAATAATCTATTTATCTGAAGAATACAAAACACAGTAGACTTATAACTTCTATTAGTTGGGACATGATCACTTGGTTATTGCAGCTTAAGAATATATTCACTTTTTTATTCTTAGCAGCCATGACACTGCTTAACTCAATAATCCTTTCTAAAAATAAAGGTGTATTACACAGATCCACACACATACATACTCATATATACACATTTAGCTATGTCCACTAAGAGGGCCTAGAAGCAATGATTCCTTAGTAGCAATAAGCACATGTAGCAACCAAATCTCTAAATACCATTCTACAATAAAAGAAACCAAGGCTCCTTAGAGAAACGTCTGATTCTAGTTGGCACAGAGACAGTACAAAATGATTCTGGAACATCTCATGGGGTCAGAAGTTAAGAAGGTACTCAAAGAATGATAGGGACATTGTTAAAAGTTAAAGTAAGAATCAATGAGTCTATACTGATATGAATGAATGAATGAAAGGGAAGCTTTTTCATACAGCAGGAAGCCAGCTAACACGGAAGAAATTAGAGAATTAGAAAAAAAAAAAGTCACCCTTTGGCAACAATCTTTTTTCCCAGTTTTATCGAGATATAATTGATACAGAACGCTGCATAAGTTTAAGTTGTACAACATGATTTGATATATGTATATATTGTGAAATGATCACCACAATAAATTTGGTTAACATCTATTACCTCAATTACAATTTTTTTCCTTGTGATGAGAACTTTTTTTTGGGTAGGCTCTACACCCAGCGTGGCACTTGAACTCACAACCCCTAGATCAAGAACTCTTGCTCTACTGACTGAGCCAGTCATGCACCTCTATGATAAGAACCTTTTTTTTTTTTAAGTATGCTTCATGTCCAGTGTGGAGCCCAGTGTGGGGCTTGAACTCATAACCCTGAGACCAAGACCTGAGCTGAGATCAAGAGTCGGACACTTAGCCGACTGAACCAACCCAGGCACCCCTGTGATGAGAACTTTTAAGCAACCATCTTAATAACGGATTCATATAAGAAACAGCAATAAATATTAAAGCTAACAGACAAGTTTGAGAGTAACAGGATATTTACATAATCAAAATATCTCCACAGATACTTATTAGCTACAAAGAATGACTTTGGAGAAACCTGGCAGGTGTCACCTTAACTAAATGATCAAAGTTATCATCACCTGTAACATGAGAAATTGCAGTATTTGCTTCTTGATATAATGCACTGTGAAAAACACAACATTCTATCTGTGGTATCCCTGCCCAAAGTATATAACCTGAATCCAATCATGGGAGAAAAATCAACCAAACTAAAACGGAAGGACATTCAACAAAATAACATCTTAACACTTAAAAAAATGTCACTATCATGAAATATAAACAAAGGCTTAAGAAATATTCCAGTTTAAAGGAAACTAAAGAGACATGAAGACTAAATATAGCATGTGATCCTGGATTTTCTTTCGCTATCTGGAGAGTATTGTGACAACTGGTGAAATGTGAATAAAATCAGCAGATTAAATAATAGTTATTGTATCCATGTTAATCTGCTGATTTTTAATCACTTGCACTTTGCTTATGTTGTTTTTACGAAATAAAACTGAGGTATGTAGAAGTAAAGGAGTATCATGACTCAAATGAGTCAAGAAAAAAATAATACATATATACATATACCTGTGTGTGTGTGTGTGTGTGTGTGTGTACACATATGGATAAAAGTAAGGATAAAGCAATTGTAGGAAAATGTTAATATATAGTTAATCTTGGTTGAAGGGTACACAGAAATTCTTTATACTATTCTTTTTTTTAAAGATTTTATTTATTTTAGAGAGAGAGAGAGAGAAAGCATGAACAGGGAGAGGGGCAGAAGGAGAGGGAGAGAAAGCATCCCAAGTAGACTCCCCACTGAGCGGGGAGCCTGATGCAGGGCTCAATCTCAGGACTCCAATACCATGACCTGAGCCTAAATCAAGAGTCGGATGCTCAACCAATGGAGCTACCCAGACACCCCTATACTTTTCTTATATAACTTCCTTAAAGTTTGAAATTATGTCAAAATAAAAAAGAAATAGCTATAATAAGCTTTAATTCAGTTTTAAAATACCTCTTTTCATGTTAAAATTCTATACACAAACTATCAACTTAATATACATAAAGTCTTCCTCAAGCTTATTTTCTCATTTAGTGTGGTTGCAGTGATGGAAAAGAATGGAATAAGCACAAGAAAACTATCCCTATGTTTTGATTTTACAAATTTACAAATCCACCTCCATCAAAAGAAAAAGGTCATACTCACTTGCCTATGACCAATGAGGAGATAGGTTTTTAGATACACTCTTCTAATATCTTAAGGCCCATTTCCT
Organism: Zalophus californianus; assembly: GCF_009762305.2. Classification (NCBI taxonomy): domain Eukaryota; kingdom Metazoa; phylum Chordata; class Mammalia; order Carnivora; family Otariidae; genus Zalophus; species Zalophus californianus. The sequence continues at coordinate 21,715,234 of NC_045606.1, read as the reverse complement.
CCACAGAGATTTTTAACAGTGTATTTAATACCTATTACTTCAAAGGTTAAGTTAAAATGATTGCTCAAAATATAAACTAAAACTCTGGATCATAGCAGCATTTTTAGTCATTGTTGCAAATATTATCCAATGATGATAAAAACTGAATAATTACACTCTTAGGGCGCCTGGGTGGCTCAGATGGTTAAGCGTCTGCCTTCAGCTCAGGTCATGATCCCAGGATCCTGGGATCGAGTCCTGCATCGGGCTCCCTGCTCCTTGGGAGCCTGCTTCTCCCTCTGCTTCTCTCTCTCTCTCTCTCTCCTCCTCTGTCTCTCATGAATAAATAAATAAAATCTTAAAAAAAACAAAAACAAAACTGAAAATAACAAGTGTTGGCAATGATGTAGAAAAACTGGAACTCTTTTGTACTGTTAGTGGAATGGTAAAATAGTGCAACCACTATGGAAAACAGTATAGAGGTTCCTCAAAAAGTTAAAAACAGAATTACCATATGACCCAGCAATCCCACTTCTGGATATATATCTAAAAGGAGCGAAGGCTTGGTCTTGGAGAGATATTTGCATACCCCTGTTCAGAGCAGCACTATCCATCATAACCAAGAGGTAGAAGTAAGCCACATGTCTACCAATGGATCACTAGATACAGAAAATGATGTATATCTGTGCAATAAGATATTATTCAGCCTTAAAGGAAATCCTGTCATAAACTACAACATGGATGAATCTTGAGGACATTATGCTAAATGAAATAAACCAGTCACAAATAGACAAATACTGTATGATTCCATTTATATAAGGTACCTAGTATAGTCAAATTCACAGAGACAGAAAGTAGAAGAGTAGGTACCTGTATCTGGGGGAAGAAGAAAAAAGGAGATGTTTCAGATTTGTAAGATGAAAAAGTTCTGGGGCGCCTAGGTGGCTCAGTCAGTTAAGCATCTGCCTTCAGCTCAGGTTGTGATCCCAGAGTCCTGGGATCAAGCTCCACATCGGGCTCCCTGCTCAACGGGGAGCCTGCTTCTCCCTCTCCCTCTGCCTGCCACTTCCCCTGCTTGTGTGTGCTCTCTCTCTCTCTGTGTCAAATAAATAAATAAAATCTAAAAAAAAAAAATTTTTTTTTAAAGATGAAAAAGTTCCAGACAGTTGTTTCACAACAATGTGAATATACTTAAAACTCTCAAATTGGTTAACTAAAAAGGGTGAAAATGGTTAAGATGGTAAATTTTATGTGATGTATTTTTTAACCACAATTAAAAAAAAAAAAAGAAACCCATCTATTATATACTCCACATATTTAAGAAAGTAAAAGAAGAAAACATGAGCACTCTTAAGGAAAGACATGGACGATATAAACAAGATTCAAATCAAACTTTTAGAGATGAAAAATACAATGTTTAACAAGAAAAACACAATGGATAAGATTAACAGCAGATCAGAAATCAGTAGAAGAAAATGTTAGTAATTTTGAAGACACAGCAATAGATATTATCCAAATTGAAACAAGGAGGGGAAAAAAGAAAAAACAAAAAACAAAAAAAACAGTATCAGTTAGGTGTGGAACAATATCAATTTGTCAGTGTATGTGTAACTGGAGTCCCAGAATGAAAGGAGAGAGTGAAATAAGAGAGAAAAACTATTTGAAGAAATAATGACCAAAATTTTTCTAAATTTGATGACAATGACAAATCCACAAACCCAAGAAGCTCAACTAACCGTAAGCATAAGAAACATAGAACTACACCAAAGCACATCCTAATAAAAGTGCTTTAAACCAGTGGTAAAGGGATCATTCTAAAAGTAGCCAGACACCAAAAACACTTTCAGTATAAAGAAATAAAGATAACGTAGATTTCATGTCAGAAAAATGCAAATGAGAAAATAGCGGAGCATCATTAAAGTCCTGAAAGAAAAAAAACTGTCCAGCTAGAATTCTATACCCAGTAAAAATACATCTGAAAACTGAAGTACAAAAAAAAAAAAAAAAGAGGGGGGTTTCAGACATATAAAAGCTGAAAAAATTCTCAGCAGTAGTTCAGCTTACAATAAATGCTAAAGGTAATCATAGGCAGAAGGAAAATGATACCAGATGGAAAAGGTATTTCAAAGGAAGGAAGAGCCTTGAAAATGGGACAAATGTGGGTAAAAATAAGAGCCCTTTCCTAAATATTATTTTTAAATCCACTTAAGAGAACTGACCATTTAAAGCTAAAAAACTAAAACCATATTGTGGGATTTAAACATATGTACAACTAAAATGTATGACAACAACATAAGAATGAAAAGGAGAAATGGAACTATAGTGTTTTAAGGTTGTTATATAATATGTGAAGTGGTATTTTACCCAAATACAGACTGTGATAAGTTAGATACATATAAACACTACAAACAAACAAAAACCAAAACAAAAAAGCTTTAAATAAAAAACCCCCCAAAAAAAAGATATAAAGGAGAGTCATAAAAAATACTCAAATAATACAAAGTAGAAGGCAAAGAGCAAAAACAAAACAGATGGGACAAATAAAACACAAATCGCAAGATAGATTTAATATCAATAATCACATTAAATATAAGTGGTCTGAACTAAAAAGCAAAGATTAGAAAACTGGATAAAAAAAAAGAAGACTGAACTATATGCCATCTACCAGAAACTACTTCAAATACACACAAATGGATAAAGTAAAATGATGGAAAAATATGCACCATGCTAATACCAATCAAAAGAAAGCTACAGAGGCAATATTGTCAAAGTAGATTTCAGAGCAAAGCATATTACCAGAAACAAAGAGAGCCATTTCACAATGATAAAGGGATCCAATTCATCAAGAAATCACAACAATCCTAAATATGCATACATCTAGTAACAGAACTTCAAAATATATGAAACCAAACTGATGAAAGTATAAGCAGAAATTGGCAAGTCCAAAATTATATTCAGAGATTTCAATACCCTTCTCTCAAAAACTGCTAGAACAAGTAGACATAAAATCAGTAAGGACAGAGAAAACTTGAGCAATTCTATCAATCAACTTGATCTGATGTTTATATCACTCCACCCAACTTTCCTTTCAAGTGCACATGAATCATTTACCAAGACAGACCATATTCCAGGCCATAAAAACAGTCTCAATAAATTTAAAAATGATTCAAATCTTACAATGTATGTTCTCTGAGCACAGTGAAATTAAATGAGAAATCAATACCTGAAAAATCCCATGTGCATACTCATTTGTAACCAATAGGGTCAAAGAAGAAATCACAAATAAAATCAGCAAGGATTTCTGAACTGAACAAAAATGAAAATACAACATATCAAAATTCACGGGATGCAGCCAAAGCACTATTTAGAGGGAAATTTTATAGCATTAAACATTTATATCAGAAGAAAATAAACTAATGAGCTAAGTTTTTAAGATACAAGCAAATAAAATGCAAAGTGAAGAACAGAAAGAAAATAATAAAGAATAGAAATCAGTGAAGTTGAGAACAAAAAATCAATAAAGAAAACCAAAACCTGCTCCTTTGAAAATCAATAAAACAGACAAATCCCTAGACAAACTGAAAAGGAAAAAAAATGAAAAAATACACAAATTAACAGTCAGGAATGAGAGAGGGGACACAGCCATAGATCTTAAAACATTAAAAAATATAAAAAGAGAATATTGTGAACAATTTTATGCCAATTTAACAACTTAGATAAAACAAACTTTGAAATAAACTATTGCTGTGCCTGGATGGAGCAGTCCTTTAAGCATCCAATTCTTGGTTTCAGCTCAGGTCATGATCTCAGGGTCATGAGATGGAGTCTCGAGTCCAGCTCTGTGCTCAGCCTGGTCTGCTTAAGACTTTCTCCCCTCTCCCTCTGCCCCCCCACCCCTACTCATGCTCTCTCTCTCAAATAAATAAATCTTAAAAAAAAGATACAAACTATTGATGTTCATTCAAAAACAAATAAATAAACTAAGTAGCCCTCTACTAATGAAAATAAAGTAGTGATTAAAACCCTTCCCACAGGGCGCCTGGGTGGCTCAGTCGTTAAGCGTCTGCCTTCAGCTCAGGTCATGATCCCAGGGTCCTGGGATCGAGTCCTGCATCAGGCTTCCTGCTTGGTGGGAAGCTTGCTTCTCTCTCTCCCACTCCCCCTGCTTGTGTTCCTCTCTCACTGTGTCTCTCTCTGTCAAATAAATAAATTCTTTATAAATAAATAAAACCTTTCTCACAAAGAAAACTCTAGGTATAGGTATACAAGTCACTTACTACTATCTTAAGTTTAAGATATATGGAGGGATCTAATATTTATTAATTATCATCATGTGCTGGCATTAAGAATGTAACTTTAATATGACTTATTAGTATTCAGCAACATCATTCTAGAAGGAAGCTGTGTGAAGAACTGATTAATATGAGGCTAAATTAAAACCAAGGAGACTAATAATAATCTGGGGGAAAAAATGATGAGTACCTAAAATAAGTCAGTGGCAATGAGGGGTGGGTGTTGGGACAGGGCATGGTTAAAAGATGGATAGCTAGTAAAGAGAAAGACCAGTAAAAAGAAAGACCAGATGTAGTTATTGACTGGACATGTAAGGTACAGAGAGTGAAAGAGTAAGGATGCTCCATGATTCCTGGCATGAACAATAGAAGAACTATTCATTAGGATAGGGAATACAGAGGAGAAACATTTGGGAACAAGAAGATATGTTTATTTTCCAACATATGATACATTTAGATATTCACTGCCCAAAAGATACATAGTAGGCAATGGAATACATGGAATCAATACTTGGGAAATATATGTAGTTAAATTAACCGGCTCTATCTCCCAAGATTACTTGCAATTAGAGCCTTCTCTATGACTGTAAAATTAATGGCTTTTATCTGTTGAAAGAACTTCAGAGATAAGAATGTGGCTAAGGGATTTGAGGAAAAAAGTCCCTTTCCATGTATATAGTAAACTCACGGTACAAGAGACCCAATTTCAGTATTCTTTTCATTGTCATTTAGAATAGCAAAATCTTATTTACTCTACCTGGTTTAATGGGTCTGATCTACTTTCTTCAGGGAAAAAAAAAACCAGAATATGACGCCCTTTCCCTATCTTTTCCCTTGTTTTGTATGTGGCTGCAATGACTTGATTTTTTTTTATTCACCTGTGCCTGTTGCCTGTGTAACATCCTATTGTCTCCTCTTAAGGTTTTATTTGTTTGTTTGCCATTTTCTGGCTCTCCTTACTCTATTTGAGAATTGTATTTTTTTTTTTAAAAACACATCTGTTCGGGGCACCTGGCTGGCTCAGTCAGTTAAGCTTCCGACTCTGGATTTCCGCTCAGGTCACAATCTCAGGGTTGTGAGATTGAGCCCTGTGTGAGGATCCACACCCAGTGTGGCGCCTGCTTAAGATTCTCTCTCTGCCTCTCCCTCTCTGCACCCCACCCTTTAAAATAAATGAATGAATGAACGAATGAATGAATGAATAAAATAAAAATCACACCTATTCAACTTAGTCAAATTATAGCAACAACCATTTTTTGAACACGTCTTATAAGCCAGGCAATGTGTCAAGTACTTTACGTACATCAGCTCATTTAATTTTCAAAATCTTGCACAGTAAGTATCTCCATTTTATGATTAAATAAAACTGAACCTCGAAAAGACTACATAATGAGCCCAAAGTCACACAACTGATGGAGTGTAGAGCTGAGACTTGAACGTAGGTCTGCAGAGCACCAAAATTTGTGCCACACAACTTTAGTAAGTTTTTTGCTATCTGTAACAGACATTTTATGGAATGTTTTACTAAGGTGCTTCCATTCATGCAACAAATATCAGTGCCTACTACATACCTTCAAAACTTCTACAGAAACACTTTTTTTTTTTTTTTGTAGAAACACTTTTAACAGTCCTTTCCTCCTACTGTTTCTGAAACTGGAAAGCTGCATACAGTGCACTTTTTCTCTCCTTTACTTCCTCTCATTAAATGTCAAATTCAATCATGTTATGATTATTATCAGGTAGTGGTTCAGCCACAGCCATTTCCTGCCCAGTTCCTGTTCACTACTCAGAATGAAGTCCAGCATATTTTCTTTCCTAGCACTCTAAAACTACCTGGTCTAGGAAGCAGCCCGTTTTTCTCATGTGAAATCTGATCTCTGTATTTTGTGTCATTTTAGCAATTTGTATGAGAATAGCAAGTTGGAATAAAAAAGCAGCTTTCCTAAATGGCATTTAATATTTTCAACTTAGTCAAATAATTCTGGTCATGAAGTGATCTACATTTATAAATCCAGTGGAAGTATTCATGGTTGTGTGCTAACCTGAAGGGAAGATTTACACATGGGACTTTTTCTTAGATTTTTTTAAGAACAGCCCCAATTTGAAACATTCTGTCTTACCGTTACGTCTCAAATTTGGATTCAGAAAAGGCAGTCGGCATATATACAAAAGGTAGTTTGCCATATTGGCCCTATGTGGCTACATACTAGGTAAAGGGGTTAAGGGAAGCAACAGTCACTTTAAGATTCTTCTTTTTAAAGTAATCCCAAAATACATTCCACAAATTAAGTGCAAATGCCTCTAGTGGTATAAGTCTTCCTTCATAGCTTAGAATGAAATATTGCAATGAAATAATGAAAGTGCTTAGCTGGACATGTTTGGAAAAGAAGTTTTAATTGTCACTGGGGAAAAAAGTATTAAAAGGTAAATATTAAATAAAAATGTAACAATTCATGAACTGCTGAGGATTTCTTATAATTTTAATATCTAAGTATGCAATTTCCAACCGCCAAAATTGGGTAGTACTCACCTTGCCCAGCCACATTTATACACAATTACCATTTAAATTTTGGCCTTCACAAATACTTTTTATACAAAGCTGCGATTACTTGCCATTCCCTCAACAATCCATATTCCAGTTCTGTGACCCCGCCTCCTGTTCTATCTGTGTAGGGATGCCCTCCTTCCCCAAAAATGAAAACTACTACTTACCCTGTAAGGCTCCAGTGGTAGCCACACCTCCAACCCCTTCTCCACTCTGCCTCTGAATATTATTCAGTCTTCTTTATTCAGGGCTTACCAGTGTGCCAGTACTTTACATACTCTGTTTAATGCTTAATACTCCACTTTGAAGTAATTCATCTCCACTTAACACATAAGAAAACTGAAGCTGAAAAAGGTTTACTATCATGTTAAAGGTCACAAAGCCAAACAGGAATTCAAATGCTGGTATGTCTAAACTTCAGCTGAACTCTCTTCTATTAAATCACAAACTCTACGGCACTCTCTTATAGTATACGCTGTACTGTGTTATCATTATTTGTTTATTTCTCTCCCCCACTAACGACAGGAAAGGTGACTCCATCCTTACATCCCCAACAATACTCAACAGTGCCTACTATACAGTGACTCAAAGTGTTACTGAATATGTACAATATTCTTACTCAGTTTACGACTTTGCAGCATTATTTTTCACTGATTAGTCTTCTTTGTACCAGGTCTCTAAGAAGCCACTGTGGTGGTAAAGCATATTGGCTTGGAATTTAGGCTTTGTAATCAGATTGCCTGGATTTGAATCCCACCTCCACCAACTTATGAGCTGAGAAATCTTGAGCAAATGAGTTAACCTAAGTTTTGGTTAACTCATCTATAAAACAGAACAGTAATCACAGTACATGCCTCACAGCATTACAAAGGTTAAACAAGGCAGCATGGAAGCAATCCAACTATTTTCCGATCCTCATTTTTTCTACATGCCACCCTAAATTTTCTTTGGCTTAGTCTAGTGTAGCCTTTTTAATTACAAATTCCTTGAAATTTTGTATTAAATGGGCTAGCAAAAAGGTTCGTAGGTTTAAAAATTGTTCAGGCCAAAAAAAGTAAAATAAAATAAAATTGCTCAGGCCAGGATGCCTGGCTGGCTCAGTCAGTAGAGCATGTGATTCTTGATCTCAGGGTTGTGAGTTCAAGCCCCATATTGGATGTAGAGCTTACTTAAAACAAATAAATATTTAAAAAATAATAATAAAATAAAAAAATAAAAATTGCTCAGACCACCTACTTGATTTTTAGGGCCAACTGTCCACTGCCAGTTTGGACTCAAAAAAGAGTTTACTCTGGGAGGTTTGACTATACAAGAGTGCCCCCATTATACTTTTTTTCTTTTACTATGTTTTCATGCCCTATCAGAAAGTGGTAAAAGTTAGAAAAGACATTTCCTACCTTACTAACACCTAACTTAATACTATTTGGTGCATGCACACAACTAACCTGCATGGGACACAGGCTATTTCCCCAGCCAGAAATTTTCCTGGAACCACCTTGTGTCTGGTCTCAGGCATGGCTCATTCTCCCCAGATTTTTAGATTGCTTTCCTCTGGAATCTGGAGGCTGAGCCACTACAACTGACAGGGGACACTCATTTCCTTCTCTTAAACTTAGCAATGTTTACTCCAAGAAGTTAGGATTTCATATTGTTATGCTATTTTACAGCTCTTTAGGCTTAAGTGCATAGTTTCCAAATTCTCAGAATGCTCCCTTTCAACTTTAAAATGCTATGAAAAAATCAGGTTGGGGAGAAAACAAATTTTTTTAAAAAAAATACATAATCTCTAAAAACAAGAGCAAATAAAGTGGCTATGCCCAAAGTCTTAGAGGGAAAAAAAAGAAAAATCCTGAAGTATCTAGTTGGCTCAAGCTAACCAAAAACTATAAAATCAAAGCACACAATTAACAAAATAACCTCAAAGTAAGCAGGATATACCATAAACAAAGACAGCAAGTATAAATTACAAAATATTTAATAATTCACGAATTTAAAAACTACTTGATATATAAATACTTAGACTAATAAATTGTTCCAGATTTTGTACTTCCCGGTCAGTATATGATGATATAAAGCAGTTCTTTTTTTTTGGGGGGGGGGGGCCAGGCTAAAAATAAAGTGATGGATCAGTGACAGAATGATCTCCAAAGTTATAGAAGGAGGTGTTGAGTTTAAAAATCATGCCTCGAAGGAACAATACCAAAATACTGGCTGTCAATATCAGGCAGATAAAAATAAGAAAAGGTAAGGCAAGCTGATGGACTGCAGTATTGTTTCCAGAGGGGAAACAGCCCTTCAGGCCCCTGAGAGAATTTCAGCACCCGCTCCGCAGTCAGTGCTAGAATCAGAACCAAACTGTTGCCTGCTCAGCGGGTGCAGGGCAGAGACCCTCCCTCCAGCCTGCGTCCTACATGCGCACAGTCGCCCCCTCCGCCCAAGCCCACTCCTCCGGCCGCTAGCTGACCTCCCCCGCCCGCCAGGGCTCGGCCACCCGATGCCCCTGCACGCCCTCCAGGACCCGGCGCGCCCCCAGCACAGCTCCAGGGGAAGGAAGCGGAGGAGAGGGGCCGCGAGAGGGGGCGGAGGGGCGGGAGGCGGCGCTGGGCTTCGGCCCGTCACCATTTAGGCTCGAGGACGGCACGGGCTCGGGAGGAGGGAGGCTGAGCCTCTGCCACCGGTCAAATGATGGGAGGGGACCGCGGTTGACCCCGGCGCGCAGGTGCCAGCGGCTGCCGGGGAAGTCACCGGCGGCGGAGGGCGATGCGTTGGCCCCGGAGCCCCCACCTCCATCCTGCCCTCCGCTTTCCTCCCTCGTCCTGCCCCATCCCCAGGATTCTGTCAGAACCCAACGACCTCCACACGGCCCGCCCAAGCACGGAGGTGATGTCGGCTCTTACCGTAGGAGCGGGCGCCGCGCCGCTAGGAGGCGGCTGGGGTGCGCGCGGGAGACTCCGAGGCGAGCGCCGCCGCCGCTGCGGGAGCCGGAGGAGTCACAACGAGGCTGCCGGCGGGAGCGCTGCCTCCAGAGCTGTCGCCCCACCCCCTCTCCCGCAGGATTTTGCGCCGGAGCCTGCAGTCTCCGCGCGCTGGCGGGGAGTGCGAGAGAAGGGGCGGGGAGCCCCCCTCGGGGGCGGAGCCAAGCGCTGGCTGGTCTGATTGGCGTCTGTGGGCCCAATGGGACCACGGATACTCCAGGCTGTGCTTAGACTGACTTTCCTCCTGGCCCGTAGCGGTAGAGAGGCGGGCCTAGTGGCTTCTTGTGGAGCAGCCTTTTTGACAAACCCGAACGTAAGAAAAGGTCGGTTGGTTCGCACTGGTGGCCAAATGGTCCAATTACCACAGGGAAAAGGGCCTCTGAAACTAGATTGGCATCCTCTCTACCTATAGGTAGAGAGGGTAGACCCAGGGGCGGTGGGAACCTGCCCCGGATGTGGGTGTGGCCCTGAGGTAGAACACAGAGCCACCACCGCGGTGGTCTGGGGAGGCGGAACTGAGATCTTTTTCTTGATTATCATGTGACGAGTTCTGGATTTAATGGAGGAGAAAGCGTGGAAAAGGCCAAGGATCCAAACTGGCGAGTTTTCTGATCTTCGCGCCCCTCCCCGCTCTCCGGCCAGCGGCGCTGCCAGGTGAGTCCCGGGCTCCAATGGGCGGGCATTCTCCCGAGGTGCATGTGCCCCTCCGGTGCCCCGGCGCTGGCTTCCCGATGCCTCAGGGGGGTTGTCGCTGCTTCCCACCCCCTTACACTTCCTGCCAAACGTACGGACAGCTGCTTGGCACCAGGCTTCTGCGTGCGTTTTGGATCGTGTGCAAGAAACCGCGTTCAGCTCCCAAAATGTGCTGGGCCCAAAGCGCAGAATGGGAATAGTCCGAATTAGGGCGAACCGTAGGTGTTGGAAGACTGAGGGCGAGGATAGTTTAGGAACGTCCTGAAGTTCTAGGGACAAGTAGGCCCCCAAATCATGTAAGTTGTAAGCAGAACGCTGTTCCTCTGAAGGAAGGTTAAGTTCTACAAGGCTGTTGAAGCAGGGGCCTTTCGAAAGCGACTCATTATTTAGAGGAATTGTGTTGTGTGCTCATAAGCAAAACTGTCTTTGGGATGGGGTGAGTTCATTTGGAAGAGGGCTGGCAGTAGCCAGAGAAGGACATGGGGGTGGTGTAGAACGCACTGTGGGCAAATTAATGAGTGCACACACAACTGCTAGATGCTGGAATGGTGGGCAGAGCCCTTTCGGTTTCCATTTAGGGACAATGCAGAAGATTTTGACAATGGATGATAAAGCATATGAACTAATACTTAACTATCTTCCTGGTACCAGTAGTAGTCCCCTCAAATAGGACTTTAGTAGAGCAAATTTTTGTTTTGGAGCATGCAACCCCCTCTGTTGAGATAAAAGACGACTAGTAGTAGGAAACAAATTACTTCAATTAATGAAGATTTATGAACAAGTAAAATTGGCGTTGTAACGCCCTGCATCCAGAATTCTTCAAACCTCATTTAAATATCGGCATAGTGCTTCCCAGTTGAGGGCATTTTAGTATAAGTGCATACAGAACTTTGTTGCATCCCACATTATAAAACTTGAAGCCACAAGACTGTGCTCTTTGTATCATCCTCCCATCTCCATCCCTAAAGTACCTATGTTGAGTGCAGCAACTGTTTCTATGACCAGTTGCTTACTCAGTCCTATATGCAAAAATTTGAACCCTGACTTATCCAATGGCTGATGGAAAAGTTGTGTTTAAACAAGTGTATTATCATAAACTTTTTAAACGTTCACAAAAATGGCCAGATAGATTGGAGATCAGGTTTGAGCAAACTTGATTTACAAAATGAAATCCATTTGTAGTTAATAATCAGTTCACACCCTTCACACCTCTTCTTCCAAATTCAGCCCCATATCCCACTATGGCAGCCTTTGGTCGGGAAGGGCGACCTGGAGAAAATGCCCTCTTGGGAGCAAAAGCATCTGCTTTTCATCCTGCTGTATGAAGCATCCGATCTGCCAGCTAAGTAAACAAGTGCTAGCAGATGGGTATCAGGGGAAAGGGGATTTAGGAGATCCATAAGTCACTATGATAGTAAAACAGATATGCACTCTTGCCCCGTGATAGCCACCCACTGTTTAAAGTAGTAGAGGTGTAGCAAACAGTATCAAAATTAGGGGTTTTTTTTTAAGATTATTTATTTGAGAGAGAGAACGAGTTGGGGAGGGGAGAGGGAGAAGCAGACCTCCCAGTGAGCAGGGAGCTTGATGGGCTTGATCCCCGGACCCTGAGAGATCATGACCCCGGCCAAAGGCAGATGCCCAACCAAGTCACCCAGGCGCCCCTCAAAGTTAGTTTTAAAATATAATTAATTAAACATGCTAGTCTAGGGCATTTTATTCATCTAGCCAGTTTCTTCACTTTTTCCTTGTTTCTTATTTCTTCCTGCATTTTTACTCCTACCCCTCATGCTTTTGCTACCCCGCCACCTTCTGATGTTTACCTCTCCATCAAGTGTCCTCTCTCAATCTCTGTCTCCTTTGTGGCCTATTTCCCTCAGTTTATAATCATATTTAGATTCTTCCTTTACTGAAAAATTTCTTCCTGACCCTTTCTCAATCTCATTATATATCTTGTCTTTCATCTTCTCTTCTTCAAATGTTTCAGAGGAATAAAGTGTTGTCAACTGTTTACATTTTGTTAACTCCTCACCCAACTGCTGCAGTCTGGCTTCTGATTTCCATTCTACTTACCCTTCTTCCAAATGGTCACAAGGTTGATATAAAAAGCTTGAACAAGTATAGAACATACTGTCAACCTGTATGTGAAGACTGAATAAATGCTTATGCCTATGTATGATAGATTAATGTGTCCCAATCAGACTTCCAAGTTTTTAAGAATTAATGGTTTTAGCAGTGAAAAAAAAATGAAAGGGCAAAATATTCTGGAAAAGAAATTCATGAGTAGTAGGCACTGGTCCTTTCAGGTATTAGAGTATATCCTAGAACATACCTGATCACAGTCATATAGTACTAGTGCGAAAGAGAAATATAGGTCAGTAGGACAGATCTACAGACAGATCTTATATTTTAGGGATATAAGAAATAACTTTCCGTTGCCTGGTTGGCTCAGTTGGTAGATCATGCAACTCTTGATCTCAGAGGCCTAAATTCAAGCCCCACATTCTTTAAAAAAAAGGGAGAGAGAGAGAGAGAAAGAGCCTAAATTATTGAATAATTTAGCATCTAATAATAACAAAATGTCAAAAGTTTAAGTGGTCTTGATTATTGGGTAGCAAGTAGCAAAAAATCAGGATTTATACCGCAAACCAAAAAATATATAATGAGTTGTATTAAAAAGAAAAATTCAGACTAATAGGTATTTATAAGAAATAATAGTATTAAAAAGAAAAATTCAGACTAATAGGTATTTATAAGAATTGCAGTGAGAAAATTTAATTTAAAAAGACCCAGACTAAGCTGTGTGAAAATCCAGGATTACCAATATATTTTGTATTATTTAGCCCAAAGATCTCCTCACACTCTTAATTCTATTTAATATCTGAATTTTTGTTAACCATTCCCTCCTTATTAAGACTCTCCTCCCTTGACCTGATAAGCACTTCCTCCTTTTTAACTACTTTGATTTTGAATGCTTTTTCTTAGTACATCTTGAAATTGAATGAAAATTTATAGATGTACAGATGTACAAAAAGAATTTAAGAATATCCTTGAGGTACAGGAATAAAGTCAGGAGTACCTGGACTTGAGTGACAGCAATGAAAAGGAACAGACTATTCTTGAGACATTTTGAATAGGGCTTATGCCCAGTTGATATACTAAAAGTTTTATTGTATTTTGTCATGGGCTATAAGGAATGATGAATGTAATGTTGTCAAAGATGGCTACAAATTTTACAGGGTTTGAAAGGAAGAATAGAATGTCTTCAAAATTAGGAAATCTGTGAGTGGGGAAGAACCAGCTTTGTTCACCAGGAATGGAAGTGATTTTTTTTTTTCTGGTATCAAAACAATCCTGACTTTTTTTCCTTCTCTTAGGGTTTATTTCCCTTTTTTCGACTCTGCAACAGCCTCTTTAAACTGTTTAAATGAGAATGTCCTTGGCTCAGAGAGTACTACTCACCTGGCTTTTCACATTACTCTTCTTGATCATGTTGGTGTTGAAATTGGATGAGAAGGCACCTTGGAACTGGTTCCTCATATTTATTCCAGTCTGGATATTTGATACTATCCTTCTTGTTATGCTGATTGTGAAAATGGCTGGGCGATGTAAGTCTGGCTTTGACCCTCGACATGGATCACACAATATTAAAAAAAAAGCCTGGTACCTCATTGCAATGTTACTTAAATTAGCCTTCTGCCTTGCACTCTGTGCTAAACTGGAACAGTTTACTACCATGAATCTGTCCTATGTCTTCATTCCTTTATGGGCCTTACTGGCTGGGGCTTTGATAGAACTTGGATATAACGTCTTTTTTGTGAGAGACTGACTTCTAAGGACATCATTCATTTTATTGCCGTTCAACAAGCTATCATTAAAGTGTTCTGAATCCTTGCAAGCTTGAAGAATACCAGAGAACTGAAAAAATAACCAAATGTAGTTTTATACTGCTTCCATAAAATAGTCTTTGTGAATCATGGACTTCTAGTCAATCCAAAGCTTAATTATTCAATATTTCAGTTATTAATATCCTTATTATCCCTATATAAATAAAGTTTGTTTTTGACCTTATTTTTCTACTTGACTCTTAATAATCTGTTGTACATATGTGGTCAGTTTTTAAAGTATGTAAATAAGAAGCCTTTAATCTACATTATTCGGGTAGAAGTTTTAATATATCACAGCCTCATTATGACCAAAGTAAATGGTCATTTGTGCTTGTAAATTACGGAGGAAAAAACCTAGTTACTGAAATAGTTGTGCCACTTCATGTTTACATTCAGAAGGAATCTGAGAGTTTGACAGATTTTTATCTAAGCTAACATCATTGCTACTTCTCCCTTTATGACCCATGAATTACAGGTGGCATATTAAAACAGAGCAGAGGCTTGCCTCCTCCTAAAGTTAGAGGGACCTTTCATCATGGTTGAATCAGGACAGTTCCTATTTATGCCTTTGTCCTGGGCCTCAGGAAGTTAGTGCCCCTTTCACTCTTAAAAGTGCCCTGGCTTGAGAATTTATAGATGATCCTACCAAGGCACTCAACCCATTCCAGTGAAGCATAGGTGACATTACTTAGAAGAATTCCAAACAGTCTTATGTACATTATAACCCTAAAGCAGGTGATTGTTCTTGACCTATAAAGCCCTCACTTTTAGCTTTGGGAAGAACCCAAAGTAGTATTTTGTCTGTTTTAAAAATATCTAACACCCAAGAAAGTGATTTCTGGCTGCTAGTACTTGAGAGGATCACTTTGAATATAGCATTTTGGTCTAGTTCTCCTTTGTAAAGCAGATAACATGACAAAGTTTAAGCTACAACACCACAAATTAATATAGCTGAACTCGTTGTTTGAAACTAAAGAGCTAAGCTAAATAAATAAAAATTGATCAGTTACAAGCGTTTTCCTGTCTTGCAATTGGTATATATTCCTATTTTGAGCATCTAAAAATAGGATGGAAAAGGATCGTTAATATGGGGAACATAATGTTCCAGACTTGATTAGATATTCCTTATTCAGCTGAGAGGTCCAAACAATTTGGTCTCTCTAATGATAGATTCAAAGTAGAAGAACGCTTTCATCTCAATGAGAAACCAGATAGGAGGATTTTGAAATTCAGCAAAAGCTGTATTTGTGCAAGTATTATCTGAGTATGATCTCTCACAGGGAAAAGGAAAAGAACAGCACCACGTGCAAACAATTAGCTGGGTCAGGAGTCAGCAAAATTTTTTCTGTAAAGGTTTATCTAGTAAATATTTTAAGCTTTGTGGGCTATATCGTTTCTATCTCAACAGCTCCGATCAGCTCTGTGATGAAAAAGCAGCCATAAACCATGGGTTATGTTCCAATAAAACTTTATGGACAATGAAACTTAAATTTTGTAAAATTTCTACATATCACAAGGTAGTATTCTTTCGACTTTTGTTCCAATTACTCAAAACTACAAAAACTATTCTTGCCTCACAGCCATACAAAAAACACCCCAAGCTAGGTCATAAAACAAGCAAAAGCAGAAATTCTGTGTGAGATTTCTAAGAGAAAAGGTGGGACAGGTCTCCAAGGAAATAGAAACTGGGTAAAAATTATATCTAAAAGGCAACACAATAACCAACCTGTTGACCCATGAGGATCAATTAATTGTAGTAGTGTCTGAGAGGTTCCCAGAAAGTAGAACTTTTTCTTACTTGTTAGTATACTGACAGACTAAATAAACAACTTACAGCTTAAGTTATTGACGTGCACCTCCTTGATTCTGGTACCAATTCCAATGTGTGTTTTATCCCCATACCACCAAGGAATTCTTTCAGTTCTGACACTACTTAGAAATATTATCTGATCCCATAGGTTAAGGGTTCAATCCCAGAAGACTCCTCCTCCCTCCAAACTTCAGATACCAAATACAAATCCAGCTATAGACTGGATGTTCCCACGACTCCCTTGATTAATTTGCTAGAGCAGCTCACAGAACTCAAACATTTTACATACTAGATTACCAGTTTATTATAAAAGAATATAACTCAGGAACAGCAAGATGGAAGAAATGGTAAGGCAAGGTATGGGGAAGGGGCAAGGAGCTTCCATGCTCTCTGGGCATACCACTCTTGCCCCATCTCCTTGTGTTCACCAATCCCAGAAGCTCTCTGAACCCCGTCCTTTTAGGATTTTACGGAGGCTTGATTACATAGCATATTAATTAAATCATTGGCCATTGGTGACTGAACCCAATCTCCAGTTCCTCTCCCCTGGGAGATAAGGAAGGAGGAAAGTTCCAACCCTTTAATCACATGGTTGTTTCTCCCTGGCAACCAGCCCCCATCCTTAGGTTACCTAGGAGTTTTCCAAGTCACCGCATTAACATAAGCTCAAAAGACACCTTTATCACACTAACAGGAAATTCCAAGGAATTCCTGTGCCCAGAATAGGGATAAAGACCAGATGTTTATTTCTCATACATTACAATATCACGGTCTCAGCGGTTGGAATACATTTAAAACGTTAAATAAAAAGAGAGCAGATAGAAATTATGCTCACAGATAGAAAAAGCAAAACTAATGGAATAATATATAAACAATATTGCAGAAAAATACTTTCCCATTTGTTTTTAGTTCTAGGAGATTTCCTTTATAACAAAGATTTAACTTAAACATGAAAGGTTCCTTATGAAGCCAGTATTTTCCAGGTCAGTATGGACAAGAAGTAACTTATTCTGGTTTGGGGCAAAAGATTTATAAAAAATTGAGTAAAAGCAACTTGTGAACAAAATAACTGTTTTAAGACTTGAAAATATGAAAAGTAGAAAATATTCAAAGAATTCACAACTTGTTCAGCAATATTTCATGAACACAGAGGCTGGGTATGGGGGTACCATCAATCCATCACATGAAACATGAACACAAATCCACCAACAGAGAGCTTTCAAGCACCAAGAAAATTTGTTGCCCACAGCTTCTAGAAGTAAAGACCCATCTGTGGGCTAAAGTTTACTGTGACTTTAAAAGTTATTAACCTTACAAATTAGGTCATCTGCTTTCCACTCTGCTTTTTACAGTGCAGCAAATAAGAGAAACTGATGTGACTGATGAACAGAAGTGATGGCCAAAAAAAGAGAGGAAACCATAGAACAACTTTCATTAGAGGCAGGCATATTACTATGCACCTGTGTCATCAAGAATAGTTCTTTCTCTTTACTGAGAGAAAATTAATCAGAATCCTTTTAGCATTATATTAAGAAACAGGCCACAAACTACAAAAGGAGTTTCCTTTAATCTTGATTGGTCAGGTTTGCACAGTAAATGTCAGTTGTTTGGTGTTCTTATAATTCATGACATAGTGAAGGTACGTGGGAATTACAGTGTTAGAAACAGGATAAAACAAAGGAAAAAAACCTTATTATAATAATGATGGAAAAACTAAAGCCCAGATAAATGAAATGAAATCAGTCCATGGTCATTGATAAATGGAGTTTTAACTCCAAATGCTATTTCCAAAATAGATTTGCTGTTGGAAGAAAAAAAAATAAAAATGCATCCATGGAAGATAACATACCAGTTATCAAATGCCAAATAAAGTAACCCTAGGCTAAAAGCTTTTATGAGAGGGATCTACTTTACATGTAAATGTTTTACTCTCATTTTGCTTGTCCTATGTTCAAATTACCATACTGTAATCATACTGATATCTTACACCACAAAGTAAATTTACTACCACTATCATCTATATACTACAAACCCAAATTTGTAATCAGGAAAAGGCAGTCTGTAACATGATTTTGAATTGCTGGCCCAGGGCAAAATAGTGAACTAGGAAGAAGTATGTTTTGGAAATCTACGTACCTCCACCATACCTCATGACCCCTTGATAAACATCTTCCTCTTCCCAGATGCCTATCCTTTGCCCAAAATTAGAGAGAGGAATACAGAGAAAATATAATTAGTGAGAAAGGCATAAAATGATTAGGCTGACCCAGAATATAGCTCTTCTATTCTTTTTACTATGTTGATTCCAGAAGCAGAAGCTAACATTTGTAGTATCTACAATATATATAAACCAATGCACTAAGTCTTGGGCATGTTCTGTCATTTAATTTTCACCACCAATTAACAGAATAGGTATTCCCTCCTCCCCCTTTTTACTGATATGCAATAAAAGCTAAGTGATTTCTCAACGTTATACAAGTGTATCCCCTTTCATGAGCCATAGCTGTACTGCTCAAATGCCCTCAGCATAGCATCATACTAGGGGAAGAAGGTCTGTGAAAATGTGCCACCTTTATGTACTTGTCCCACTGCTGCAACAGAATGGATATTGACTAAAAATATGAGTGCATGTTATCACCTTCAATATTTTCAATTTTTGAATATTTGTATCAATAGGGAGACTTTATCTTGCCAAGTTAAGACTTAGCACGCTAAAAATCTGATTCAGACTATAAGATATTAAGGTGCTTCTTATATGATTATTTGCCATTTTAATCACTTTAGGTCTAGTTTAAATTTATCCTCAATTTGTAATGAGTGTATCTCTAGTTGAAGAAAAAAGTTTGGTGAGTTTTACAGGTTTAACGATCTTTACAATACTTTCTCCACATTGCCCAAGGGGCCTAGATATTTAACAGGTAGCTTCTTAAACTTTATTCATAAGACTGAAGTACAAGATAGAAACTCGGTCTCTTTATAGTGCTTGCTAATCCAATTTTCTCCACTTTTCTGTTGCAATTCTAGAATTACATTACGAAATAAAGTCAGAGACAGTTTTTATATCATAGAAACCTACATAGTTTTTCCCACCCCCAGTAAAGTTAAGGTACAACTTTTGTTCCTTCAAATATTTATTGAATACCAAGTGTATATATTAGGTGTCAAGGATACAAAAAAGGGATTAAAAAGAAAAAACTTGTAACTTCTAGTTCATGGTTTAGGTAAAGCCCAACGTGTACTTAACTAATGTGTACATTAAATGATGTGAACAAAGGGATGCAAGAAGCAAAGAAATGGTCCTACACCAGCTTTGGGGTGAGGGGACAGTTGGAACGGATGAACTCAGTAAAAGACACTAAGATGTTTAACTAGAGTTTTGAAAAAAGATTTCACGGTATTATATTCCAAGCAGAGATTTCCCCAGCAAAAGCAAAGAATTTTAAAAGTACACAAAGGAAATGGCAAGTCCTGGCACCTGGTAAAGCTGAAAATTGGGTACATTAATGGAAGACTGGTGGATGAAGCTGGAAAGGAAGGGCCATATCATGAAGGCTTTTTGGTGTGATACTGAGATTTGGCTTCTAGTCTTTAGGAAAGGAGCCACAGAATATTTCTAAGCAAAAGAGTAACAATCATATCTATCTTAGATTAATCTGGTAGTAACAAAGAATGGATTGGAATGGGGGTAGAGGCAGAGGACTGCAGGCAGCCTGGAACATTTTAGGCTATTTTAAGAGTCCAGGTAAGATGAATATCTACTATAACAAGAAAGTAGACAAATTATGAACACTTCCGGGGTCAACTCAAGAAAATCTCATGACAAACATTGTATATAGTTAGAAGAAAAGATAGAGAAATGTAGGCAGAGACATAGTGATGCCAATACCCAAATTAGGAGGGAAAGGAAGAGCTAATGCTTGGGGGCAAGGGAGAAGAGAAGGATTTAATTCTGATTACACAGATCTTAGAGCTGAAGTGAGAAACCAAGGCGGACTGAAGTCATGGGGTCACGAAGATAATTCAGGGACAAAGTGTAGAGACCTAAAGAACCTGCTTTAAATAGTAGTGGCTAAGGCAAAAAGACATCCAAAGAAATGGAAAAGCAAAACAGAACAGATAGGTCATACATACAGAGTTTTAGGGAGTAAAAGATTGCTAACAAGTGCCGCAAGGATTAAACAGAAGTATTAAGGGGTGCCTGGGTGGCTCAGTTGTTAAGCGTCTGCCTTCGGCTCAGGTCATGATCCCTGGGTCCTGGGATCGAGCCCCGCATCGGGCTCCCTGCTCAGCGGGAAGCCTGCTTCTCCCTCTCCCACTCCCCCTGCTTGTGTTCCCTCTCTCGCTGTGTCTTTCTCGGTCAAATAAATAAATAAAATCTAAAAAATAAATAAATAAATAAACAGAAGTATTAAGAAATGAAGCCACTGAATTTGGCAGTCAAAAGTAGACCTTTGAGGGAACCACTTCAGCTGGGTGACTAAATTTGAGGATTAAGACAAAATTATACTGAAATGAGGAAGTGAAGGCAGACAGTTTTCCAAGAACTCTGTCAGTCAGGAAGAGGTATGGAACAACAGCATAAACAAAAGCCAGACTAAAGAAGTTTTTGTTTTTGTTTTTTTAAAGAAGATAGAAGACTCGAGATTTTTCACATATATGTCTGGCTCAGTTAAAAACAAAATTTCAAAGAAAGAAGAAACTTGGGTAGAGGGAGGATGTAGAACTGCCTGTCCAAATAAAATTTTAAACGCCACATTATGCAAAATATTTGCAACTATACTGACTTGTCCCTGAATCTGCATACTTTGTAGTCTTCAGTAGTACCAAGGCAATGAACTTTATAGGAAAGCATACAGATTTAACATTTTAAAAATATAGATACGTAAATTCTGAATTTCAAAATGTGTAGAAGGATCCAGAGTTCTTATATTTTAATAGTGCAGTTCTTGGAAGGCAAATAATAGTAATAAAACATGTAAGTAGTATGTTTTAATTTTACTTTTAATTTCTAGTTAACATAAATTCTATTTGCCTACATTTTATTCTAAGCTCATTCACACTCCCTGGTTGGGCCTAAAGTCCTAGAAGGGAAGATAAACTGAAATGCAAGATGTTATCCCCTTCTTTTTCCCTGATCTCCCAGTAGAGATATGACATAGAACATCTGTAAACGTAAAGAAGAAAAGGCATCTCTGCTTTTAGCCTCTTGTGCTTGACATTCTAAAAAGCGATGGTTCCCATCTGCAATATGCAGTATGTTAGAAAAAGAAAAGCCAGAGCAGAGAGAGAGATTTATACTTCTTCCGAGTTGTCCTTTTAATTATTTTATCTGAGGTACACTGTCAGTGCCAAACATGTCAAACATAACTTTTTCATGAAATAGACAAGGCATTCTAAAACCAGTAAAATTCTGTTTACATATCAAAGTAGTTACATCAGGTGGAATATTAATAATCAAGAGCTCTTCTACCACTCTGAAGACCTACAACCCATCATGTCACTTTTTACCAGCTTAAAAGTATCTTGAAAACAATGCACTTTTGTCCTCCCCTCCTGGGACAGAAATAGTCCCGTCTAGAGGGAAGGGAAGTGATTTAGCATGCCATCCCAGCACCCACACCGAACTAGTTTAACAGCCTTGCTTAAGGTAATCCTCAATATTCTAGGCTGGCATGAGTCAACTTTTGATAATTTTTAAGAGAAAAAAAAGACTTTCAGATTGGAATCACTTTCAAGATCTTATGGTTTCATTTGAAGACGAAGAAACAAGAATTTTTAAAGATGACGAGATGAAAATGTCAAATATAAGAAAATAATACAAAACAAAGGTAAAAAGATTACAGTTATCAATTTTAGTATTTATTGAAAGGTGGAAGACAAGGAAAATTCCTCTCAAACTCTAAAAACAATCTTGCATCTCTGCTAAATGTAAAATGAACTTTTAGATATTTGCTTTACATGACAATAAACTTGTCCAACAAAATAACCGAATGCAAATTTACCAAAACAGTGCTAATCTATTATTTACAAAAATGATCTCACCTGCCATTATGTATTTGGGGAAAAAAACCGTTTCACACTCAGGAACACTAATGAAGTAACTTGAAGACATAACACAAGAAATACAATTTGTCCTACCCTCTCTGGCCCTTCCCTCCCTAAAGTTATAGAATGGATTGAAAATGAATATATGTGGGAATAAACATAGTATTTCCAATAATCTTACTTACACACACACACACACACACACACACACACACACACACACACGTGTTGTGCCTGATCAACCTAATCTTTATTTAAGGTCAGCAGCCTTAGGGAAAAGGGAGATAATGAATATGGCTTTAGTCAAGTTTTCAACTAAATATCACAAATGCTTAATTCTTTTGCTAGCTAACCAGCTAACCTGAGAATGGAAAAGATTCTACTTCTTCAATAGCTAATAGGTATGAACCAAAGTAATTAAAAAAAACAAAACAAAACACTGTAGCAGACACCACTGAGGTACCTTAGTTTTTTTTTTTAAAGGTCTATCAATTTAATAATTCACATAATAACTGTTTATATAGCATAAGATCATATGGAAACTACATCTTAAGTGCTTTATCGTTCTGGTCCAAGAAATTGGAAAAATCAACAAAAAAATGAGTGTTCAGGTAAAGAACTGGAATGGAGTAACTAGGAAACCATTAATATAATGCAATATTGAAATAGAAATTATGTGTGTTTAAAAAAGGTAATCAGCAAGTTCTTAGATAGCAACTGAAGAGGATTTTAAAAATTATAACCCGTAAGACAAGGGATATAATATTATTCAAGGTGACAAAGCTGTACCTTGAAATCTTGAGCCCACTGATTTATGTTTCATTTATATTGTAAAATGCATACATATATGTATTTTACAAAACTTTTAAATTTTCAAAATATGGAGAAGTTTTGAGTATTGGTCATATAAGGAACTAAAAGCAACCACTGTGGTTATTTTAGATATGTCTTTTAGTTAAAAGTTTAAGGCTCAAGATATTTTGGAGGGATACTCTAAAGACATTTTATTACTGTATGATCTCATGTATCTATGTGTATACTACTAGAAAACTAAAATATTGTTAAATATATCACTCTACAATTAAAAAAAAACATTTTAACCACTTCAATTAAAAAAGAAAACATTTTAACCACATGCTCTCCTATTTCTCAATACTGGTTTGTTATGAACTTTTTTATCCCCAAAAAGTAGATGCAAATGATAAATTTAGCTTAACAGAGAAGATTAAAGTGGTGAGGAGCAGGCTAAGACAGTAACATAAAACAAAATCCCTATTTACATTATCATGATTTATACCTTCCTTATCCCATGAAAATTCCTATATTGCAAATATATTGATTTCCTATAAACCATTGAGATTTCCTACAGTATTTGCCTAACCCTTTTAAACTGTGGGCCAGAAATGATGTCACTGCTGCAACTGATTTTTTTCTGGTGAAATGCCTCAACTGGCTTCTCCCTAACCATAAAGATAAGCAGTTTTATGGGTACCACAAATGAGGCTGGAGCAGAAACAATTTCAACAGCAACACTAAACAAAAGACAGCACAAAGAATCTCAGTTAAAAGTCATCAACCAAAGTATGAGCCCAGAAAAATACCAAAGATAAATAAAATAAATGTGCAATGAGCAGTGTTCCTTATACCAAAGCATACATTAAAGACATCTGTTTGACTTTTAATTACAGTAGCAGAAGCAGTCTCAAATAGTGCTGAAGTCCATCACTGAAGAGATCTATTTTAATCTTTAGCTAGGCACTGGCAATCCTACCCTAATTTTACTTTCCAGGGCTTTTTTGAGAAAAAGGTAGGGAGAAGGATCCTTAGAAAAATGAGGTAACACATCTTATTTTGTTAGTTATATCTCTGTATATGGCAGTTGAGTCATGGCCCTTAAGATTTTGTATTTGTCAGACTTTCCTCCTGTTCTGCAAGAAAAATGTTGAGAGGATTTTAACTGCTCACAACTAAACATTCTGTAACTAAAGATTTTTACTCAGCTACTATTAAATATAATACAGGTGCTTATTAGTAAGAACATTTTCTCAGCTTCTTCTCATTCCAGACACTCTATATAGAGAAGATTTACGTTAGGGCTATGTAATCTGGCCATGTAACTTCATGAGTTAGAAGAGTTCAATACCACTAACAGACCTTGTTTCTCCCAACTTTATAAAATTGCTTCTATTACCTAAACTGCTTTCTGAATGTTGAATATAAATATTTTAAAATGTATTCCAGGGAGTGAGGCTAGAAGTTTCACATATTCACCTTAAATTTCAGCAATTTAAGAAGTTATGCAAAATATGATATACGTATCTATATATATTCCCATACATACACACATTATATAAATATGCTTTCATAACTGAATCTTGTTTTCAAAAATGCTTACACAGTGTGGGGAATTTAAATATTCACTAGATTCGAATACTTACATTTGCACTCCATTACCACTCTAAATGGATACACCAGCAGAAACATAATAGACCAAATAAATGACTTAACTGAATTGTCAGTTTGTCTTTTTGCAGACCCAACAGAAAACATATTTATTATTATGAACCTTTATTAAGTGGCTCACATTTCAGTATAAATCACACTAAAAAGATTTTTTAAAAGCTATTTACACTACAGTGCTGACACATTAAAATGAAAAAAAATTGGTATAAATAAGCTCTATGGAAAAGCCTTAAATTGTCAAAAAAGAATTCTGGCTCATATTACAAAAAATATATATATATATATATGTTAATGTCAGCTCTATTCTAAAACCTACAATTCCAAATCAAATGATTCTTTAAAGACTCCTTTTGTTTAAACCTGTAATATTTACAGTGCATCTGGCCCTAAGTGCTTTGATCCTTCACAGTTATGGACAGGCACTGAGGAATGTTACAAAGCTACATAAACTCTATTTTGTAACAGACTTGGGAGCAAGTCCTTGGCTTGCTTTCAGAATTCATGAATCTTTATTACATTATTAACTTTAAAAAAAAAAGAATTTTAAATGGTATGTACAAATTTAGCACAAAATGTCATCATCTTTTCTATCTTGATTTGAATGTGCTGAACTATGTTGCCTTGTATCAACTAGACTTATGAGACTTCCAGGGCACAATTCTTCTTTTAAATCTTTGTTGCTATTTTCAAATTTAGAGTCCATGTCAATCTTAAATTCTGTAAATTGAACATGATCCAATTTTGCTTTAACATTCTTGCCATCCATATTATTCGGTGCTCTAGTCTTTTCAGGAATATAAACATTCACAGGTTCTTCCTTGATTCTTACAGCTGCAATAGGTTCATGTTTAATCTGCTGTAATTCAGATTTAGAATGAAGTTTGTCTGAAAAATTAGAATCCAAGGAGGTTTTGCTTACAGCACAAATCACGTGGTCAGTGTGAGGTCCAAGAACTGATGTTGTGGAATCTGGTGATGTGCCTGTTTCGTGAGTAGCTGTATTCTGAGCAGTCTCCTCCTCTGAGTGATACAACTTGAGCCGAACATGCCATGCTAAACTGCATACTGCTGAAACTGTCTTGAACTGATGAACAACATTCCTTGGAATAAAATAAATGTCATTATCATACAGCTGAATCCTGGCATAGCGGATGCCTTCCCTCCTCAGTTGATTAAGTTTTGCATCATCAACCCACTGGACACACTAAAAAAAAAGAAACAGGAATACCATTAAGTCTTTTCTACAATAAAAATTAAACTGAAGACAATAATAGTTTAAGATATACCTGGGACAGTGGAGGTTCATGTAAATCTAACTGCATTCGTTGAACTACTTCTAAGAAATCTTCAGCATGAAAACAAATTACATCTTTGGTTATTCGGGGTTGAGCAGGCCTAAAAAAGAACATGAGATAATGAAGAATCTTCCATTAATGTTTCACTCTGTTAAGTCCTTATTAAATTTAAAGCAAAAATAGTTTGTGGTCAAAACAAAAGTACCTAGAAATAAAGTTAAAATGTAATTAGAAGATCACTCTACATATTTAAACAAAGGGATAAAACGATGAGTTTTGACCTAAACATAAATAAAAACAACTAACCTCATTTTATTATAGCTATGTATAACCATATTTTGAAAAATTAAAATAATGTGAATGGGTTAATTATGCAAATCAAAAAACTAAGGGCTTTGTCTTAAAGGTCAATACTTCAACAAATTAAATGCTAAAGATGAAACTACTACATAAAAATTAAGAAGTAAATATGGGGAGAAGAGTACTTTCTTCTAATGAAGACATATATAACTGCAGTTATATCTAAAATTCCTAAGTAACCCTTAATAAATTAAGATACCTTCATTTAGAAAAGTGCTAATAAACTATTATCACTATTTGTGGGAGTTAATAGTGTCTTTAAATATAGTTCTAAAAAAAATTCCCAAATTCTTCAATTAATTAGCAATATACACATTTTTACAGAAGATGCTCAAAAATGGATTTTGAAATGAAATTCCAAGCAACATAAATTCAAAAAAAAAAAAAGAAAGAAAGAAAAAAAATCATACCAAGGCAAATCAAAGAAATTTTTAAAAACCAGTGATAAAGGGGGGCCTGGGTGGCTCAGTCGTTAAGCATCTGCCTTCAGCTCAGGTCATGATCCCAGGGTCCTGGAATGGAGCCCCGCATCAGGCTCCCTGCTCAGCAGGAAGCCTGCTTCTCCCTCTCCCCCTCCCCCTCTTGCTATCTCTAAGTGAATAAATAAAATCTTCAAAAAAACCCCAAAAAACCCAGAAACAGTGATAAAATCTAAACCTTAGGGCTCCGGGGTGGCTCAGTCAGTTAAGCGTCTGCCTTCGGCTCAGGACATGATCCCAGGGTCCAGGGATTGAGTCCCACATCGGGCTCCCTGCTCAGCAGGGAGCCTGCTTATCCCTCTCCAGTCAAACCCAAAAGAGTAAGACTACATTCTAACAACTGAAAATCTTTAGTGCAATTATACAATTAGGATATCCAAATACTGTGAAAAATGCAACTTAACTTTCCTTACAGTAGGAGAATTATTGAGAAACTTCCCAAGAAAAATTTTAGAAGCCAAGAAAACCTATCATTAAAATAGCAGTAGCTCAAAATTAAACAAAAAAAGCAGTAGTTAATACATACCACTCTCCACAGTGCACAGCTTTCAACACTCCGACAGCAGCTGTAGTCTGTCGTTCAAAACCTTGTCCTATATGATCTGCATGGGCTCTTGTTCTGTCTTCAAAGAGCATCTCACGGGGCTCACTGGTTCGAGGTAGGTACTGCAGGTTTTTTATTTCATTGGTAGTTCTGTTAAAATAAAATTACATATATATAATATAAAGTGGAGGGGGGGAGAGGCAGGCCTATGTATTAAGGTTTAATTGCCTTCAAACATTTGTATTGATGTACTGAGGCTTAATTGCCATGAAGCATTTAGTAATCACATAATTCAGACAGAAGGAAATTTTAAATCACCTGCTCCCAAATCAGGTTCTATTTTTAAAATGAACAAGTACAAACAAAAACAGATACATAATCCCCTCCTTTTTCTAACATACCCTTCACAAAAGTGGCAGCTGTAGTGTGGATAGACTACTAAATTACAGATGGTGTGGTTTACCCAAAAGTTCCCCTGTCCAGAACCTTTACCTGAGGTTTGTTTGGGTCTTATCTGCAGAACCATGCCCCCACTCAAGTCACATGGCTAACGTAAGATATGTATCTGGAACAAACAGGTAACTTTAAAAATGGATTAATTAATATTTAGAGAATACCTATTATATACCAGGTCCTATCTAGGCACTGCAGCTAGTGAACAAGATAATGAAAATAACAGACAAGTCCCCCACTTTCATGAGAGTTCATACTCCAGTGAGAAAAAGACCAACAAAGAAATAGCAAAAAAACACCAAATAATAACTGCTTCCACAAAACACGCAGGACTTATTGGAGGCAGAAAGAAAACCTTAGCTCTCTCTTGAAGGACAACCACCTGCCACTGGCACTGTCTCCAAGCTACTGCTCACCTAGATACGCACACACAAGCTGCTACTTAGCTCATTCAATGCAAACCCCTGTGTAGTTCTGCTGCAGGGAAGTGAGGGAGAGTTTCTTTGGGACTCATCATCTTACTTATCTTTCTGTAGAGTCTTCTGTTGCTTTCAGAGACAATTCCAGATTGCCCCCACAATTTTCTCCTCTCATCCTCATCTAAACCCCTAGAATCGCCCTTTCTTACTAGTTCTCTAATTTCCCACCCTCAATCTCTACTACTTAGTGCTCTCTGTGCACTCCTGTATTACAGTTGTATTACACACTCGCACACACAGGTGATGCTACAACATACTTTTTTTGCCCTTTGTGACTGACGTTCTATAGGTGTCAGAAAGCTAGATGATGACCTTAATTCCTGTGGAAAGCTAACAGACTTTCAAGCCTATAACTTTGGTCTCATTAACACCACTTTTTTTTAACTTTATTTTATTATGTTATGTTAATCACCATACATTACATCATTAGTTTTTGATGTAGTCATTAACACCACATTCTAACGAATTAAGACTTTATATGAAGTGGGGCACCTGGGTGGCTCGGTCGGTTAGGCGGCTGCCTTCGGCTCAGGTCATGATCCTGGGGTCCTGGGATTGAGCCCCACGTCCGGCTCCCTGCTCAGCGAAGAGCCTGCTTCTCCCTCCCCCTCTGCCTGCCACTCTGCCTACTTCTGCTATCAAATAAATAAATAAAATCTTAAAAAAAAACTTTATATGAAGCATTTAGCACTGTGCCTTGGGCAGTGTTAGTAGTTGCTCAGACTACAATGTGATGTGAAGTCGCATTACATGTTTTCTAATCCCTGAAGTACATACAAGCAGATTCCTCAGAGGGCTGGTGAACTCCCTTATTAAATTACATGTAAAACTTTGTGAATATCTGTACTTGTTCTGGGGAGAGGCTTTCAGATCTCAAAATGATTTATAAATCCCAGTTAAGAACCACTGAGAAACACAACAATTTTATCATTTACTACCAACTTATAAATTAACTTGTAAAAATTTCATTCAACAAATATTAAGCAGCAGGCACTCTGTTTATGTGCTAGAGACACATTAAGTAACAAGTACAACATGGGCCCCTGTCCTCATGTAACCTACAGTTTACTCAGTGACCATTTTCCCTGGTTTTTAAGATTAATAATCACTGTAATTAATAATAAAACATCTTTATAGACCTAAAAAAAGGTATCTATCACCCACTCCATTCCCACCAATGTTAACTCTGTACATTTTTTCCATACTTTTCTGTGTTCACATAAATATACACTTAACACATGTTTATTTCTTTTCATACAACAGAATCATACTGGCCATATTACTCTATATTTTGCTCTTTTCAAATGTCATGAACAACCTCCCTGATCAACAGACATAAATAATTCATTTATTTAACTATTTCACCATATATTTTTTTAAGATTTTATTTTTTTAAATAATCTCTACACCAAACGTGGGGCTCAAACTCACAACCCCAAGATCAAGAGTCACATGTTCCACCAACTGAGCCAGCTAGGAGCCCCAAAGGAATGGATATTGGGGTTTTGGGGTTGTCTTTTTTTTTTTAAAGATTTTATTTCACCATATTCTTAATAGGAATGTACCAAAATGAATTCAACCATTCCACTGTTAATGGGCATTCAGACCATTTTAAACTCTTTTTCTCACTCCAAATAATGCTGCAATTAATATTCTTATACATTTACCTTTAGTGCTTTCATTTCTTAGGACAGATTCCCAAAAGTGGTAGTGCTGGATCAAAGAGTGTATGAATGAATGTGTATATATATGTATAACATATATATATGTTAAACTTCATGAGCTATTGTTAAATTACTTTTACAGAATGATTACAGCAGCTCACCTTTCTACCAATAATATATAAATGATCCTGTTTCCTCACATACCTACGAGTCTATAATATTATTGTTCTACTTTTTTTGCCAATGTAATAGGTAAAAATAGTATCTCATAATTCTTTTAATATAACTGGCTGAGGCCTATTTTTCTACTGGGATATGTTATATT
Organism: Zalophus californianus; assembly: GCF_009762305.2. Lineage (NCBI taxonomy): Eukaryota > Metazoa > Chordata > Mammalia > Carnivora > Otariidae > Zalophus > Zalophus californianus. The sequence continues at coordinate 21,684,946 of NC_045606.1, read as the reverse complement.
TTTCTTATCAATTTGGGAATGCTCTATGTATATTAACTTTAGTCTGTCACATGTTACAAAATGTTTTAGTTAAGTGTATCATAGTTCTGAACTTTTTTAACTTTTCTTTCATAAATAGTATTGTCATTACATATTTTTATATTGCTTAGAAAGGTCTCTCCTAGGTTTAAAAACTTTATTTTTTTTTTTTGGAAAGTTCTTTACAGTTTGTATATATTTTATTTTATTTTTTATTGTTATGTTAATCACCATATATTACATCATTAGTTAAAAACTTTATTCTTGTATTTTAATTTTTTTATCTATTATGTTCAAATCTCTAACTTACTTCTTATATGAGATAGGGGCTATGGCTTTGTTTTCTTTCAAATGGAATTCAATTATGTCACCCTTACTCATTAAATAAATCTTCCTTTTCCCATCTATCTCATACATTAAGTTCTCAATATACTTTGATCTATCTGGGTACTCTACTCTACTCCAGTGATCTTTTTGAGCTTTATAATAACTTTTAGTATCTAGTAACACAAGGCCCCCCTCACGTATCTTCTCTTTCACAGTTTTCTTGGCTATTTGTTGACTTTACTTATTCTTCCTTCTAAACTTTAAAATCATTTAATCCAGTGCTGGAAGTGTGAGTTCAACTAAAATGCTAAAAATTTCAAAGGACTATCATTTTTATCCAATCTGGAACATAGTAGGGTTTTTGATTTGTTTCAGTATTATTTTATACCCTCCAGAAGATGTTTACATTTTCTTAATATGGGTTCTGAATATTTTTTATTAAATTTATTCTAAAAGTTTACAATGTCTTTGTTGTGAAGGACATTTTTTCCACTCCTAATTACAATTTATTGTCATTTGCCCACATTTTTCAAGCCTTATTTATATTTGATATTTTATAAAAAATTTCATTAGCATGTGTAGCCATTTTTGAATTCACATTCCAAGTATGCTCTAAACGTTCCCTTTCTTCTTTCTCCAATTTTCAACACACACACACACACACACACACACACACACACACACCCAATATACATCTATCCCTGGCAATAAAAATTGGTATTCAACATACCTTTTCCTTTTGAAAGGTGACTTTGGCATATCAGCCACAGGGATCATCTGTTCTCCTGGGCGTACCCACATGATGGGACCATCATCACTGTCTTTTCGACTCTCTAATTTTAGACTAGATAGGGTCCCCCATGGCAGTGTACACTAGAGGGAAATAATTACATAGAAACCAATTATTTTCAAAATCCATCTTCAAAAATACATTAAATACTGCCCCCTTGACAAACTTTCATATATCCTTTAATACTTATACATTTGAAATACAAACCTACATTGAATATATTCCTATGTAGGCATATATTTTCCTTCAAAAATAGGATTTCAAACACACCAAGAGTAATTATGCTTGGATGACTCCCTCCTTTTAACCCTGCCAGAAATATGATTCACTATATTCATCATTTGTTATTCCTCCTTCTACCAAATATAAGGGTCAATATGATGTCAATAAGTTGGCAAAATAAGCAAGTGTTCTCCATGAGAATCTATAAAAATGAACAATTTGTTTTAAAAAACAAATCTCAAAAAAATGGATACCTCTTTGATTAGCTATAATGAAAACAAAACAAAAAGGAAAACCAAATCAAAATAAAAATTTATTTCTGTTTAGTAGTTTCTTAAAGAGGTTGCTGGACTAAAAGCAACTCTTCTTTAAAAAAAAAAAAGAGAAATGTCTAAGGGCCATTGTCCATGGAAGAGTGAGAATGGTTATTTTAAAAAACCACTCATCCCATCCCCTTTTAAGAAAGGATAGAACTGTCACATGAAATTTCTCCTAAAAGAATGCATTTAGCTCATTTGTCTTTAAAATTAAAATCTGAAACATAAATATTTAAATAATGGTATTTTTAAAATACCACTCAAAATAAATGCAAGCAAATTCCGTAATGTCACTAGTTGGGAAAAAGAAAAGTAACAAAAGGTTTAAAAGGAACAAAAAAGGAAATGAAAGGGGAATGGACTGGAGTGAAAAAGAGAAGTTAGAAAAAGTTAGAAAATGGATCAAGAAGAAGTGAAAAAAGAATAGATCTATAACAGATTACATGGCAAATATTAGAGACAAATGGATTCTGTCACATTCTGACCTCTGAATTACTGATTAAATAACTACACAGCTCAGAAATTTCTCTCTCAATGGGATAGCCCCAGCAGCCCACAAGAAGAAATATTTTCTAGAATGCACAGATTACTGAAAAAATAAAAAGAATTTGGCTAGAGATCATTTAAAGAATTCAAAGGGGCCTTAAAGCTACATAGCCTAAATGCAATGTTTCATGGATGCGGAAACTGAAGTCCAGAAAGCTTAAATGGCTTGCCCAACCCAGTGAGGTAGAGCCAAGATTGAAATACAGATGTACAATTTCCCAGCCAGTTTTCCACAACGCCAAATTGCCATTCTTTTATCCTAAACATTTAATTTAGTAGGCATCCTTCCTGTACTTCTTAAATCCTCTGATACTCAGTTTATAAAAAGTTAATAAACAGATAGAACCTAATTTCCTAAGGTGGCAGCAACAAGCGCTATTTTTTGGTTCACCACTTAGCTCTGCCATTATGATTAATAGCTGAGTCACATGCACACACACTATACAAGAATTATATTTCTGAAACAACTATGATTTGGTCACCCACAGCATGAAAGTGACACCCACAATTTAGACTGCTTGATATTGTTTTCTCTTACTTTTAAAAATGGTGAATCTTCCAACATGTCAAGGAATTCAGGGAAGTAATCTCCCACCTCTTCATCAACTGCTCCCACCAAGCTGATCTGTCGCATTGGGCCAGCTCTGTAAGTACCGTGAGAATATGTTCTTTTTACCTGAAGGATATGGATTTAATCAAAGGTTATAAATAAGATAATGCTTGCTATCATTGTGTAACACCAAATTATATTGTCTGAGAACATTAGAACATAATGTGAGGTAAGCAAATCAAAACAAAAAGGTCTTTACAAACAGTAAAAAAATAAAATAAAAAATAAGGCATAAAAAAAAAATCCATACCAGAGCAAGCTATTGTACCTTCTCTACCTTTTCCTATACACTGCTTATGAGAACAGAGGTAAGATAACAGTATAATTCTAGATAGCAGACTATAACTTCTCCTTATAATACAGCTTATTATTTGATCTATAAGGCCAATGAAATTTACAGTCAAAGGTTCATATACCTACATTTTCCTATCTTTTTATCAGAATTTCTAAAAGTAGACTGCCTGAAACGTTACATTTAACCATTACCAGTGGTTTGTATGTCTGAAAGGCCACCAGGAATGATCTTCCCTTCTAGATCATACCATATTAATTAGGATCCAGTTTATATTTCTATGATTAGCTATGAGAAAAACAACTAGAGATTGAGAATCAGGAGTGCTAGGTCCCAACTCTACCTTTACTATCTACCAGCTATGTGACCTTCAGAAATCACACAAATTCCTTGTATTTTAGTTTCCTTAAGTGGGATGATTTTACCTCAGACTGCTGAAGGAAATTTAATAATTACATAAAACTATAAAGCTACCCGCACAATGCTCGCAGGGTCACATTCAAGTATCAACTGAAATAAAACCACCTGCACCTCAAGAATCTTGATACATGGGTAGGGGCGCCTGGGTGGCTCAGTCGTTAAGTGTCTGCCTTCGGCTCAGGTCATGATCCCAGGGTCCTGGAATTGAGCCCCGCATTGGGCTCCCTGCTCCTCCCTCCCCCACTCCCCGTGCTTGTGTTCCCTCTCTTGCTGTGTCTCTCTCTAATAAATAAATAAAATCTTAAAAAAAAAAAAATCTTGATACATGGGGGCACCTGGGTGGCTCTGTAAGTTAAGCATCTGACTCTTGATTTTGGTTCAGGTCATGAGCTCAGGGCCATGAGATCAAGCCCCACGTGAAACTCTGCACTGGGCGTGGAGCCTGCTTAATTAAGATTCTCTCCCTCTCCCTCCACCCCTCCCCACCCACTTAAAAAAAAAAAAGAACCTTGATACCTGAATTCTGGCAAGGACATTTAAATCCTGCAAAGAAATCTATGCCTTTTCATACCCTAATGTTAGGAAACAAGAATCTTTATAAAGCAAAACAACTTCCTTTCATGGGGTGCCTGGGTGGCTCAGTAGGTTAAGCATCCAACTCTTAATCTTGGCTCAGGTCATGATCTCAGGGACATGAGATCGAACCCGAGTGGGGCTTCATGCTCAGCGGGGAATCTAGTTGAGATTCTCTCCCTCTCTCTCTCTGCCCCTCCCCCTTCACGTGTGTGGCATGCACTTTCTCTCTCCAAAATAAACAAATCTTAAAAAATACATTGTAATACAACTTTTACTTATATACCATTTAACCCAACTTTCTAGTTTAATAACCCAATATTCAAACATTCACTAAGTCAGTCGGAATCATTAATTTAATGTTTTAAACATGGCAAATTACATAAAACAATGCAATCAAATTAAAAAACACGTATCTCTTGAGAAAATATACAGATGGCACTTAAACAGTTAAAACAAAATATAAGAATACAATCCACACACTTTTCAGAAAAATAGAAATAGTTCTTGATTTAGGTGACACGTACTTTATTAAATACTATATAACAAATATCCCCTATTACATGGAATGAAATTAAATCTACAATATCATAAGATTAAAAAGCCTCAATTCTCCAAAAACCATCTATCCAACTATTACACTCAAGGGCAATGGGACAGGGGAGGAAAAAGATAAGGGTTTAAAGAATCTCTAGATAGCCAAATAAATGCCTTAAGACCATGACTCATAAAAGGGTCTCTTCTGACACGTGTTTCTACATTAGGCACAATTCTCACTAACCTCTAAAATCATAAAGGATAAGAAACTACAAATTTGAAGGGGGAGGAGTAGCAGGAAGCAAGCATACATAGCTGCAGCTCCCCTAGGATGTCAGTATTATAGCATCATAATGACAAACCTAGATTGAAAAAGGATATCTTCACTAAAATCTTGGTACCCAAAACTAAAGACTTCCATTATCTAGAAAAATCACCTATCTCGAAAACCTCCCATCATGATAATACTGGACATGAAATTACTGTATTTGCTTTTTTTCACTTCAGTAAGCATTAATCAAACCATCAGTTTTCTGATGCAGTTAAAAAAATTACTAGAAAATATCAAAACATGTCACAAAGTGCTTTAAAACATAACCTATATGCTTCCTAAAAGAAAAATGCATTGTTACAAAGAGTACACGTATTTTTCCTCCCAATTTAGATATAGCTCTTTCAAAAGACAACACAGTAAAAGATAGAAACAATACTTATTTATATATTCGCAAATATTTATATTTCAATAGTTCACATTTAAATAGTGCCTGTTAGACCAGACAGATAGATTTTAATCTAAATCTCCTCCCTACAGCTTCTCCCCTTGCCATCCCCAGCCCTGGCAAAAAACCTACCAATATTATGACCGCATGTTTACCTTTCCCCTCATATATTCTCTATAAATGTTACAGAAGGAAAGATAAAAACAGTCAATAGGAGACTTCTTGTACCCACTGCCAGTAAGTGCCAATAACAAAATCTCAGAAATATTGGTTAACAAGAAAGAAATGAACTGTTTAATTAAATTATATTTAAACTAAAATCCTAGGGGTGGCCCGGTGGCTCAGTCAGTTGAGCGTCTGCCTTCGGCTCAGGACACGATCCCAGGGTCCTGGGACTGAGCCCCTGCATGGCTGCCCCCACTCCACTCAGTGGGGCGTGTGCCTCTCCCTCTGTCCCGGCCCCCCACTCATGCTTGTACTCTCTCTCTCTGAAATATCTTTAAAAAATAAACTAAAATCCTATTCATTACTCGTTACATGAAAAGTAATCTTTAAAACAAACAAACAAAAGACCTTATGATTCTGAGGTCAGCCTGCTATAAAAAGAATAAAGTAGCTTTTCTGACAGGGAATCACTGCCAAAAATAAATCTGTTAGACTTAAAACTGTTTTATGTATAAAAATTGCTACAACAAGGGAAGAAGCGAATATGGTAGTAAGTAATTCAAAAAAACCACGAATGACTCACTTGAAACGACTTGCTGTTTCCGCAAATATGTTTCCTTATATGGCAGCCCCTGAAAAGAGGATTCTATATAGTCCACTAAGCTTGGGAAACTCGTCTGTTTGGGAGGTTTACCACACACACTATTACTGACGTTTCTGAGAGGTCTTAAATGGTAAACATAACTTATTTGGCTCAGTATTACACAAAGTATTCCGGCTTCAAAACCTGTTTTTCTTATAGTTGTTTTAGCATACCTATCAACATCTCAAGACATTAAAAGTTCCACAGAATAATAGTGAACCATAATAAATACAGAAGATATTACAGATGTTCCTACCTAGCATCAGCATCAATCTGAAGAAAATACAAAAACAGGACAGTTATCAGAACAAAAATTGAGGGGGTGAGGGCAATTCTGGGTGTTTTGTGGGGAGGGGTAAAGGTGAAGGAAAGTCTTATCTTAAAAAACAAGGTTTAGCTCATCACGTTTCTTTCTGAGGCAATCTAAAATCTAACATAAAGGAGTGTGCCACCAGAGGGAGCCATTTCCCATCACATCTGGCATATCCTTCCAAATCAAAATATAATAGGTAATGACATTTAGTCAACATTCTATTTCAAAAATATCCATATAATTTCAACTAAAATAAGGATGAAAGTGTTATTATTCATTTTAAAATCAGTACAATAAAGGAAAAAGTCCCCTTTCTCAATTAGAGCATCTGGTACCAGCCACAGTAATATTTTGTACAGATCAGCTCATAAGCTTTCAAGGAAGATGTGACAGGCACAAATGGTCAAAATGAGAATTTAGTACAAAGGTAGCCTATGGTTCAAAGATGGCATACCAAATGATCTTTATTGCCTAGCACAGTGAATGATTCTAGCAAGAAGTTAATTCTCCCTTCATTTTGCAGAGGGACAAAGCTTAACAGATCAGATCAGATTTAATAACTGTTTCACTATTAAGATATTAGCCACTTAGTCATGAGTTAACACCTTGACTTAAGTTACCTGATACAAACAACTTAGAACCAGGATAAAATAAAAACAAGATTTAGAGTTTGGGGGAGGGGAAAGGGTGATGAGAAGACAACTGCTCCATTTTCATATTCTTACAGCTCTAACTACAGGGTTCAGAGTATATGCTGCTTAAATACTGAGTGACAAGAAAGAAATCTTATTTATTCCTTGACAGACAAAACTCCTATCTTACTTGCCTTTTTGTTTCCCTACTATCAAATGAATATTTGAACCATGTGGAGATGGTAGAAAAATTAGAACAAATGTGGAGGTTGCAAATAGCCAAAAATTCTTCTCAAGTATGTATGTTCACTTTTGAGCAACATGACTGCACCAGTCCTATCATCATGAAGTGAATGTGGTTTTGGCCTTTTCACTTCCTTTGGCCAATGGACATTAGCAAACACAGCACAAGCAGAGGTTTGTGCACTGGGGATTGCCTTCTTTCTGCTCTGTGGAACCCTACAACAAGCATCATGTGTTAGGGGCTCAGGCTAACCCGCTACATGATGAGAGAAATGTGATCATCACTCCAGGTGACACTGCACCAACCACCAGACATACAAGCAAGATCTCCCAAGACCAACTGACCTGCCAACCATCAGCCATGTAAATGAGGCCACCCAGCCCCAGACAAGATGACAAAGACCATAAGAACTCTCCAGACAGCCCAAAGAACTGTGGGAAATCACTTTAAGCCATTACATTTTCAGGGTTTTGTTTTCTACAGCAAAAGAACGGATATAGATAGGTCATGAACTTACAATAAAAATCCGGGTATGTTTCTATTCTCAAAGACTTTTATCATATAGTTTGACTGACACTGTGACTCAGAGCCACAACTTAGAGACATGACATGACCTATTAAAACAATATATAATTTCACATGGCCTTTAAATTTTTCAGGCAACTTGCAAGGATACAGATGAAGACGGAAAACATTATTATACAAGTAAAAAGAATTCCATAACCAAAAGAATTCAAAGGCTAGGATGTCTTGATCCTCTGTCACTGCCATGTGTGTGTGTGTGTGTGTGTGTGTGTGTGTGTGTGTGTGTGTACTGTTGTACACACATGTACACACATATCCACCAAAAAAACCTCAAATTAACATGTTTTAAGGATAAAGGCTAAACAGGTACAAAAATGAGTTTTTGTGACAACTACAGAGTATTTATTACAAAGATACACACTATCACTATAAAAATCATAGAAATAGCTACATAATTTGTCATCTTTTAGTTTCCACAGAATTGAGGGCAAATGAATTTTGGTTAAATTTTGGTTGCTCAGATTTTAATTAGGAAGGAAGGAAGGAAGGAAGGAAAGAGGGAAGGAAGGAAAGAAGGAAGGAAGGAAGGAAAGGAGGAAACAAACTAGTCTCATGAGGATGGACTTAGTTTGGGTTCCACAAGCCACTGATGGTCAGGGCCACCAGGTTGCATTATCAAGAGTTGTAGTAACAATTTATGTCATCATATACAGTGGCCCTGCTGGTGGTATTAATTCTTTGGGTCTGATCTAAACTTGGGCATATGAGGACCTGTTTTAAAGTTGAAATTAATGAGGTTTTATTTACATTTCAAGCTTCAATATTTACACAGAGTACAATATTAGAATGCAAGAAAATAAAAAACTAATGATATAATGTATGGTGATTAACATAATAAAAAAATGCAAGAAAACACAGAACATATATTTTAAATTATTATATATACTATTTTACCCACTAAAAAATAGTGCTAATTCATTACACAGATACTCATTATCATTATGAATTTCTTTAATGCTGCTAAATGTATTTTCTAAACTAAGATTAAATAAAAACAACAAAGGTCAGTTTTTTGTTTTTTTTTAAAGATTTTATTTATTTGACAGAGAGAGACAAAGCGAGAGAGAAACACAAGCGGGGGAGTGGGAGAGGGAGAAGCAGGCTTCCCGCGGAGCAGGGAGCCCGATGCGGGGCTCGATCCCAGGACCCTGGGATCATGACCTGAGACGAAGGCAGATGCTTAATGACTGAGCCACCCAGGTGCCAAACAAAGGTCAGATCTGTACCCTTCTCTATCAACTCATTCAATTATCTCTTCTCATATGTTTCTAGATCTTTTGAATACTGCTTTTCAGACTGGTTTTGATTAGATCAAAGGTTTGTAAGAATATAAAATGTAGAAAGGGGAATTAAAGGGTAGTTACTGGATTACAAAATTTTATTTTATTTAAGATTTTATTTATTTGACAGAGAGGGACACAGCGAGAGAGGGAACACAGCAGGAGGAGTGGGAGAGGGAGAAGCAGGCTTTCTGCTGAGCAGGGAGCCTGATGTGGGGCTCGATCCCAGGACCCTGGGATCATGACCTGAGCTGAAGGCAGGCGCTTAACAACTGAGCCACCCAGGCAGCCCTGGATTACAAAATTTTAAAATTCAAAACTTCTCTACAGCTCTGCTTTCCTCTGCTCTGTAAAAAGCATTCTTTCTCATACAGAGCAGGTTCTACTGAACCTAACCCCTCAAACTTTGTTCAGAAGAAGTCATGACCAAATCATCAAGCTGGAACATGAATTTGGCTTTATTTCCCACAATTTGTCTTTGTTATGGTTGATATTAAGTGAAACTACATTCCAATACTGATACCTCCTTTCCTTCCTCCCCTAGAAAACTAACACACAATTAGTTCAGTTAACGTTACCTCAACCAATTCTTTTGGTGAAGACAAATTCACATAGCATTATGTAAGCTAATTCATTTAACATCACCTATAAAATACAGAGCTTCACTATGTGATTCTACTAACAAGTGTGCACGATGCACAATAATACCATGGATAAGGGGGGAAAGGATGCTGGAAGAGAAATAAGGTACAAGATACACTTTCAATTTCTCAAGATGAGTGTCAATGTCATATTCTAAAAGTACTCAGGGGGCACCTGGGTGGCTCAGTCGGTTAAGCATCTACCTTCGGCTCAGGTCATGGTCCCGGGGTCCTGGGATCGAGCCCCACATCGGGCTCCCTGCTCTGTGGGAAGCCTGCTTCTCCCTCTCCCATTCCCCCTGCTTGTGTTCCCTCTCTCGCTGTCTCTGTCAAAAAAAAAAAAAAAAAAAATTAAAAGTACTCAGAGCTTCCAAGTTCTCAAAAAGAGTGATCAATAAAATGAAGTCCTCAAATACCTAGGAATAAATCTCAAAGGATGTGTAAGATCTATAGGATGAAAAAATTATATTATTGAGAGAAAATAAAAGACAAATGAAGGGAAATACCATGATCACAGACTGGAAGATTCAATATTGTAAAGACATCAATCCTACCCAAACTTGAACTTCAACTTCCATGTAATCCCAATCAATATCCTAAGCAGATTTTTCTGTGGAACCAGACAAACTAACTGTGAAGTTTATATGGAAATATAGAGAGCCAAGAAAATCTTAAAGAATAGCAAAACTGATACTTACTCTACTAGAGACCAAGTTTTATTATAAAGTTAAGACAATTAAGACAAATAATGAAATTAGAGGGAGTCCAGAAACACCATATATATGATTCAGATGATTCATGGCTAAGATGATATGACACTGTAATGTGGAATGGGTGTTTTCAATAAATGATCATGTCCACTGAGTACCTATATGGAAAAATATGAACCTTGAAGTTTGCCTCATACCATACACAAAACTCAACTCCAAAAGTACCGTAGATTTAAATGCGAAAGGTAAAACAATAAATAAAAGTTTCAAGAAGAAAACTTTAGAGAATACATTAATGACCTGGGGTAGGCAAAGATTTCTTAAACAGGACACAAAAAGCACTAATCGTAAATGGGAAAAAAACTTACACGAGATCACATTAAACTTGAGACCTTCTAGTCATCAAAAGACACTCTTAAGAGTAAAAAGGCAAGCCACTCAATGAGAGGGCGTATTTGCAATACATATATCTGACAAGATTCTTATCCACAATATATTAAGAAGCCCAACAAACCAATTAAAAAGAAAAGCCAATAGGAAAATGTACAAAAGAGTACACTAGCTAGTTTTAGAAAGAGGATATCCAATTGGACAATAATTACATAAAAAGGAGCTTGACTTCTTTAGTCATCAGGGACGTGCAAATTAAAACCACAATGAGATGCTACTACACAGCCACCAGAATGGCTAAAATGAAAAAGACAGACACTACTAAGTGTAGCCAAAGATGTGTACCACTGCTGGTGGGGATGTAAATTGGTACAATAACTTCTGGAAAACCTGTAGTAGCTAGTAAAGCTGAACATTTGTGTACTTTTTGATCCTGAAATTCCAATCTTATATACATACCCAATAGAAACACATATGTCCAATAAAACACATGTACAAAAATATTCACAGCACCCCTGTTGTAACCGCCACAAACTAGAAACAAATATCCATCCACAGTAAACAGAACAAATAAACTGTCGTTTATTCATACAACAGAATGCCATACAGCAACGAGAAAATAAACTTATTACATACAAGATGGATGAATCTCACAAACATAATGCTAAAGGAAGGAAGCCACATACAACAATTCACATACTATTTGATTCTATTATAAAAGTCCAAAAACAGGCAAAATTTATCTGTGGTATTTGAAGTCAGAAAGTGGTTACCTGGGTGTTTGTGTATGTACGGGTGGGGGGCACAAAGTTAGCGACAAAGAAGAGTTTGGAGGAAGCTCTACTAGTAATATTCTACTTCTTAAAATTATAATGTGTTCATTTAGTAAAGCTTCATTAAGCTATACATTTATAATGTGTGCATTCTGTGTATGTATACTTCAATAAAAAGTTTATTTAAAAAATCAGTTTAACTGGGGGCGCCTGGGTGGCTCAGTCGGTTAAGCATCTCCTTTCGGCTCAGATCATGATCCCAGGGTGCTGGGATCGAGCCCCACCACTGGGCTCCCTGCTCAGCGGGAAGCCTGCTTCTCCCTAGCCCTGTGCCCCTCCTCCCTGTGTTCTCTCTCTCTCTTTCTCTCTCTGTCAATAAATAAAATCTTTAAAAAAAAATCAGTTTAACAAAAGCTTCAAAAAGTTTATCTTTAAAAAAATTTTTAATTAAAAATGAAAAACAAAACTATCATATGATCCAGCAATTTCACTTCTGGGTATTTAACCAAACGAAATGAAGTCCTATCTTGAATAGATAGATGCACCCCCTATGTTTACTGCAGATCCCTTTCCCCCAGGTCCTGGCAGCCACCAATCTGCTGTCTGTTTCTATAGATTTACCTATTCTTGTTATTTCACATAAATGAAATCATACAATATGTGACCTTTTGCGACTAGCTTCTTTCACTCAACATGTTTTGAAGATTCATCCACACTATGTATCAGCATGTATCAGTATTTCATTCCTTTTTATGGCTCAATAATATCTCACTGTGTGCATGTATCATAATTTAGTCAATTCCTTATCAGTATATAAAGTATTTGTGGTAATTTTTGATCTTCAGTACTTGCTGAACTCCCTAACCTAAACTAACACACTCAAAAATCCTCATTCAGGGGCACCTGGGTGGCTCAGTCGTTAAGCATCTGCCTTCAGCTCAGGTCATGGTCCCAGGGTCCTGGGATTGAGCCCGGCATCGGGCTCCCAGGAAGCCTGCTTCTCCCTCTCCCACTCCCCCTGCTTGTGTTTACTCTCTCGCTGTGTCTCTCTCTGTCAAATAAATAAATAAAATCTTAAAAAAAAAAAAAATCCTCATTCAGAAGCTAGCCTTCACCTATTCAACAAAATGGAAAGTTGTAATATTATATATCAAGTCAGTGTAACAACTCTCTTTGTATAACCTGTTAGTATTCTATGAAATATTTCTAACCAACAGCCCTGTGAACTGAGTAATATTATCTTTATTTTGTATGTGAGGGAAGTCAGACACAGAGCTTAAGTAGCTGTCTAGTGTCACAGCTGGTAAACAACTAGACCAGGACGAGCTCCCTTCTCTTTCCGTCCACCGCATACCAGAGCTCATCCAGCTACCCACACTAACCCAGTCACACTACAATGACTACACAAAAATTTGCAAGAGAGGTTCTCATGTTCAGGACAAGAAAAGCCTCAAGTTATAAACTGGTTTAGCATGTAAGTTAGTCCCTGTAATTCAGAAAGCATTTTCCCAAATTAAAAAGCTCTTTATAAATGGTTTAAAAAAATCATTCTCTGGAAGGATACCACAAATTAGATTAAGAGACAGCTTTTCCTGGGAAGAATGAAGAAATCAGAAATCAAAGTAAGTATGTGTGAAAGTGACTGGACGTCCAGACTATCATTTAAGGTGGAGACTATAACTTAAACACATATCAAAAAAAGAAATATACTCAGAGTAAGTAAAACAGTTCTGGATGAAGACTAAGGAGATTGTGTTCTACTCCTGGTACTGCTGCCAACCTTAAAATAGAAGTTACTCCTATCTATGTTTGTTTGCATATCTGTAAAGTGAGAAAGGTTGGGATAGATGATCACTAAGATCCCTTTGAGACTACTTTTTTCCCTCCTTCCAAACTAGAATGATGTCAATTATTCCTTAGAAACTGGGAACTTTAGCACCCATAAATATGAAAATTGGCTGATCTCCTGGCCTAAGCAGTCCCTGATCTGAGAGTGGCAGCGGCCTTTTAGATGAGCCCACATTGACTTTCAAGAGCAAATGGACTTGATTCTGCCTCTGCTTTCTAAAATAATGTATATTCTACACCATAGAGAAGGGTAGGAAAATGAAGTTAGCTCAATAAATGCACTGCTACACTAATCTCACATAAATGCAGAATTAACTGACTCCTTTGTACCACAATATATTTAACAGCTAACATTTACTCAGCACCCACTATCTGATGCATCCAGTGTTAAGCAATTTTAAGGCATAAAGCAAGAAGACTTTAGGTGATTTTTAGGTAAGAGAACTGCTTACGTGGGAAATACATGGCTAAATTCATCTCAGTTCTTTCATTTCCAAAATAAATACTTGCAAAAAAGGACAACAAAATCTTATTTCATTAATTATATTTAAGAAAAAAAGAGATTAAGTAGACTCTGAAATTCAAAATCTTACGTTCACATCAAGAAGGTAATTTATTCTTAATATTCCCAAGAGTTGTCATTATAGTCTTACCTTTTTATTTCAAACCTATAACAAAATGAAAAACTGAAACTTATCTAAAACACATAACTAAAAGTTAAAAAAAAAAAAACTAACTAAAAACCTCTTACCTGAGCATGAAAATTGGACATAGTTGTCGTTTCTATATCCTTCTTTCCTAATATCTCCATTTTCACTGGCGAATTGGGAAAATTAAATGAAAAGTAGTCTAAAAAGTCAGGTAAATAAGTAGCTGCCCCATGAACAATACCCATTACATAGAAAGCTGCAGAGTTTTCATTTTCACTGAACACTAGATCCACAAACTCTTCGGCAAACCTCTCCATCTCCATAGGAGAAAGGTGGGAGAGTTCATTACTGTAGGCATGGATAACAGATGCACCTCCATTAGGCTGGTGCTCAATATGAATGAGCTGTCTGAACTCCAAAGTGTCCAACCTTTTGAGGTTATTCTGAACCCGTGGCTCCTTTAATGAGACAAATGGAAACTCACTATTCTCAGGAATTTTGGAATCATAGTTCTTGTTATCCAAACTCTTTCCACTGTAATCCTTTACGTTATCATTTAGGATGCCTTTGGCTTCTTGATCTTCAACATCAGATAGCAATCCTGAGCAGATGGTTTGAATAGATTTGCTATACATTTTTGGACGCTTCCGTTTTTCATTCTCTTTGTGTTTCTTCTTCTTTTTCTTCTTTACTTTTTTAATTTGTAAGTCTTCAGCATTTGTTTTTGGTTTCTCCTTCCCACCTGTTGGAAAAAAATTTCTTTAAAAACTCCGTACTTTAGTTACTTAAAAAAAATCACACTTAAGGACCTGTCTTACAATAAATAAGCAAAGTTTACTCAGATTCAGGCTTATATTTGGGACTTGTTTCACACAGTATTGATAATCATAATTTAGCCTCTTTCCCTCTCCCTACACACACACACACACATACACACACACACACACACACACACACACACACACGAAGGTCTAGGACAAACTTACACCTATAGTGTGCAAGTACCATTCTGACATGTAACAGATTCTCAGTCAGTGTTTACTGAAGTAATGAATGGAAGTTTTAGAAAGCATAATCTTCAAATTTAAATGCAGAAAATCAGAAATGGGAAGGTGAACAGAGGTCAATATGAATAATGCCTTCCAGATGTTTTCCACTGATACATGTCATTTTTATGCATCTGAGTTCTTCAAAATTGCATTATGCGTCAAGACTTGTAAATCACAAAGGGAGAAAATGACTTGTATAATATAACAGCAACAAAACACACCAATTCCTTAGCTTTTTACCATATTTCCTCCTTAGTAAACTACTCTTGCATCTAAAATGGGCTATTTTAGAGGTCCACTGGAGTTTGCAAAGTTCCTGATGAAAACCCAGTAAGGCACCATAAAGACGACAGAATTAGAATAATTTCTCATGTCCTAAGCATAAATGATACCATGTACTAGTAAAGAGATGAATATAAAACTAAAAGATTTGGGGCAATGTAAGCTTATATATTAATGAGCTTCTGTAACTGAAGTCAGGTAGACTCTGCACCCAGAAATTTGGAACTCCAAAAAATAAGAGTAATCCACGGAGTCTATACAGCTATAGACTAAGTGTACATATAAACACGTAACATTATCACAATATATTTCTGTACAAGAAAAAAGGAGAAAGTAAACATCGTCACAAGAAAATATTATGCTTCCTAAGATAATATGAGAAAGCCATTAAGATAAGAGTTAAGGCATTCACTGTTTCCACCTGTTATTTCACTTTTATAGACAACCTGTTATGAATTAAATCTTCCCAATCGGCTTCCTTACCTCAATTTTTCCATATTCACGTGTCTTTTATTTCTATCTCCAGTGGGTGAGATGTCCTGCCTACTTTTCAAAAATAAGTCCTTCCCACCAATTCCAAAAACCCTTACAAAAATAGTTCCCTCTCCTCTTCTTTTGACCACACTTCTCATAAAGAACCCTCTATGCCAAGTGTCTTCCGTTTATCTTAGCATTCTTGTCCCTTAAATTCTAGGTCTGCTTCCAGTCTACTCAAATTTACTTTCCCAGAATGTTCAAATATCAAATCCAGTGATATTATTTCAAATCATTCTTCCTGATCTCTCCAAGGTTTAACAATTATCCAGTTCATCCTTGATTTTTTAATTCTTTATTAATTTTTGGTCTAACAGCTTCATGACCAGCATCCTGAATTCTGGAGCCAAATTAATCTTTCTATAAGTTTTATATATTGTTTGATCATATTCATCCCTTGAGTAAACCTCCTTCAAGGGTTCTCAATACCTACGAAATAAAATATAACCATTCCAGTATGGAATCCCAAGACAATGCTCTCAAGTACTTTATTCTCTGGTCAATCTGCATTACTTAAAATTTCTTATAAAACACTTAGTCCTGCCTTATCTTTCTACTACTTGCAAAGGCATTTCCTGTCCCTAAAATACTCCTGTCCTGACCTCTTTCTTACCTATTCTTTAAAAACAACTCATATCATTTCCTTCATTTTGCTTTCCCTCATTTCTCTAGTTGGAACTGGAATCACTTCATTCTAAATTCACAGTGATTTTTTTCACTCATAGGATACCTGTGTATCAGACGTCCTTCCACATATTGTATGAGTGAAACAAGTAATTTTTATATGATTTCAGAATGAAGTGATACTTTTCCCCTGTCATTGTAACCTTTGTGGCATTTAATATATCATTATAGATGAATATTTAATGAATCCATGAATGAAAAGATTTCACTCACCAACAAACTAATTGAGGTTTGTGTAATTTTTCCTTGTCCCCCTTTCAGCCGAAGTTTTCCACAATATAAATGCCACTAAATCCTAATCTTAGAAACAAACATAAAAATTCTCTCAAGTTGGGACGCCTGGGTGGCTCAGGTGGTTGAGCATCAGACTCTTGGTTTCAGCTGAGGTCGTGGTCTCAGGGTCATGATATCAAGCCCTGCAAAGGGCTCCACGCTCAAGCTTGGAGTCTGCTTGGGAATCTCTCTCCCTTTCCTTGCCCTTCCTGCTTGTGTGCACACTCTCTCTCTCTCTCAAATCAATAAATATTTTCTTAAAACAGAAAATTCTCTCAACTTGATGGCAATTCTAAAAAGGGGAAGTTTACTGTTAATAGTAAACCATCACTTCTAAAAATTCATAAATAGGGGCGCTTGGGTGGCTCAGTCATTAAGCGTCTGCCTTCAGCTCAGGTCATGATCCCAGTGTCCTGGGATCAAGCCCCGCATCAGGCTCCCTCCTCAGGCGGAAGCCTGCTTCTCCCTCTCCCACTCCCCCTGCTTGTGTTCCCTCTCTCGCTGTGTCTCTCTCTGTCAAATAAATAAATATTTTTTTAAAAAAAAAAAATAAAAAAATTCATAAATATGCAATGAAGACTGACTTGGTATAATCATGAAAAGCAAAAATAAAAGCCTTTCAACTTTATTGATTAAACAGGTTTGTAAAGTCATAAAATTCTCTGAGGAGTCTACTTAGAAGTAAATATATTAACAAATTCATACTTGCTACCTAGGATGAACTATCAAAACATGAGATTCAGGTTAATATCTTAAGAAAAAAATTAATGAAAAAAATTAATGAAAAAAATTAATGAAAAAAATTAATGAAAAAAATTAATAGGGAGGTAGTCAGAATAAAAGATAAAAGAGGTTTTATATGTAAGCAAAATCAAAATGTGTCAAGGAAAAAAGACAGCAGTGAATTAAAAAATATAACTTAAAGTTTAAAAGGCCTAAGTATAATAACTAAGTTGAAAATACATGTAAAATTACATAAGTTAAATGGATTGCCAAAATAAACAGAATTTCATTTGAATGAAAATATAAGCTTAATATCCTATTACATTTATGCCTAACACATGTTTAAAAAGTAAAATAGAGGGGCGCCTGGGTGGTTCAGTCGTTAAGATTCTGCCTTTGGCTCAGGTCATGATCCCAGGTTACTGGGATCGAGCCCCGCATCGGGTTCCCAGCTCAGCGGGAAGCCTGCTTCTCCCTCTCCCACCCCCTGCTTGTGTTCCCTCTCTCGCTGTGTCTCTCTCTGTCAAATAAATAAAATCTTTAAAAAAGTAAAATAGAAAATATCCAGTCAATAGGATATATGTTACTTTGAAATGAAATAGGCTCAACAGTCTATCTATTCTCTAGTCACGAGGATGGATGAAAATAGCAATAGTATTAAATAGTCAGATGAAAAATGCAAAATAGTAAAAAAAAAAAAAAAAATCAGTTAAGAGAGTCTCATAATGAGCATTAAGGAATTAAATTCCCAAGACAGGCTACTCTGTAATTAAATACTAAAGTGAGCACAGTATGCAGAAGAGAGTTAACATAACATGCCTGAGACTGCTAATCTTAGGAAGGCCTGCTTGCAAGGTTGGCCTTTGGCTGGCATCTGAGAAACTTGTTCTTTGGGAATGTTCCCACAAATCCCTGCTAAGAGTGGCTCACTGTACCTAAACTTTTTGTGTAAACAATCTGTTTTGTACTGAACACATGTTTTCCTTCTGAGAGCCTGGAATTTTGGTACATGCTAGACAGAAGGTGCCTATGTAACCAACCTCCAATAGAAACCCTGGGCATCAAGTCTCTAACGAGCTTCCTGGTAGACATTTCACATGTGTTATCACATGTGTATCCTGTGTGATGCCACTTAGACACTACTCTTGGAAGCTTATGCCTGGTTTCCTCCAGACATCCCATGTGCCTTTTTTCTCTACAGATTTTACTTTGTATCCTCCACTGTAGTAAATCATAGCCATGAGTACATCTATATGCTGAGTCATAGGAGTCCTCTTAGCAAATCACCAAACCTGGGGGTAGTCTCGGGGACCTCTGATGGACACAGGTAAAATGCATTCTTTACATTTAAACCAAACCGAGGCACCAGCATTTACTAGATAGATTCTTAAAGTTTTATATAATCTGTCATTCATTTCCTGTCTTAGAATGACATATGAAATGCAGTAGATATATAGTGAGAAAATTTTAAAAATACTTTAAGGAAAACCAAAAATAAAAATAAAAATAAAATACTTTAAGGAAATTAGACAATTTTGAATATCAATGTTCTTCTATTACACTAGAAAGTATTTAAAGTATACCTTTCTCTAAATCCTGTAAATCTTCAAATCAGACTTATACTTTATTAAAAGGATCCTAATAAGCACCCATAACAGAAAGAATAGAAGTGTTGTCAGTAATTTGGACCCTCAAAAAGTATAAAGGTATAAGGCTGATAGGGGATCCTCCCTCCACAGATCCACAGATCTATGCACACAGTGGACCCCAGACAAATACACATACACACGGCACCACAGACACACAAATGCAAACAGAGGCAATGAGAGATTCAGACACAGAGAAAGGTGCACACACACAGCCAGAGAGAAAGAGACCGTCACTCAAAGACAGAAAAAAACACACACAGAAACAGAAACAAAAACAGTATATGTTAATGGCTAATTATACCAAAAAAACCTTTTAAAAAAAATCACAAATTTACTGGCATTTATTTGCACCACTAGCCTTAGTATACTTTGTGTTAATAGAAAAAATAAAGGCTGTCCAGAAAAACTGGTTCTGATTTCATATCTAATACGAGAATTAATATTTATATATAACTCCATTATCATACATAGAAAAAAAGTAGTAATTAGCTTAGCTATTTTCAATGTCTGGTCTTGGGGGAATGACTTTGCTTTTTTTTCACAGCAATATTTTCACTCTTCCTGACAAGAATTACCCACCTATGACCAACCGACCTTTGGTATACTACCAATAATCTTGGATATTGGCTTCTCTTAACCCCCATGCCCACTGCTCACCAACAAGCTTCTCTGATATACTATAATCATAAAACTTACTCTCAAAAATACTATAATCATAACATCTCTGTTCTTACAACTTTTCATAACAAAAAAAATGGCTGGAACATATAAGTATGCTCAGAAAAAGTAGCTGGCAGACACTAACTATAAAAGGATGAGCTGAATAAGCTTATGTGTCAAATATGTTTGTTCCTTTAAACTATTTCTCATAAAGCAAATAATCCTATTTCATCAGTGAAAAACATTTACAGGAGGGCGCCTGGGTGGCTCAGTTGGTTAAGCAACTGCCTTCGGCTCAGGTCATGATCTTGGAGTCCCGGGATCGAGTCCTGCATCGGGCTCCCTGCTCAGCAGTGAGTCAGCTTCTCCCTCGGACCCTTCCCCCGCTCATGTTCTCTCTATCTCATTCTCTCTCTCAAATAAATAAATAAAATCTTTAAAAAAAAAAAAAAGAAAAACATTTACAGGATTTCTGCAGTAATAAAAACTTTTTAGGGCGCCTGGGTGGCTCAGTCGGTTAAGCAGCTGCCTTTAGCTCAAGTCATGATCCCAGGGTCCTGGGATTGAGCTCTTCATTGGGCTCCCTGCTCAGCAGGGGTCTGCTTCTCCCTCTCCCTCTGTGCTCTTTCTCTATCTCAAATAAATAAATAACCTTTTTAGCATGTATATAATTATGTACATATCTCTAGTATACTCAATTTGATGCAGTTTTTGATGAAAACCTGAAGGCAATGAGACTGGTGTGAAGTAAGAGTTAGCACCTATTTTAGATGCTCAAGTGCTGTCATCAATCAATGCCTGAGTAGCCACAGCCTGCAACATTAGCCTTATCAGAAGGAGAAAATTATAAAGACAAAATAAAGGTTAAAAGCCATGAAGGAAAAAGGGGCACACAGTAGTAACAGCACACCCCCCCACCATATTGATTCTGTTGTTGTTGCATGACACCAATAACAAAGAGGGCCTTTCCCTGATCATAAACTAGCAAACTTTTTTTTTTTTTTTAGAGCAAACTGTTTTTACTAGACAATAACAATAGCTAACACTTGCCGCTTACAAGGGGACAGGCACCATTTCCCAATGAATTGTGTTTTATTCATTTAATTATCTATATCTTACCCACGTAGGAGATAATTTTGTTGTTGTTTTGCAATCACAAGAGTTAATCTTTCATACATGTTTACAAAAAAGATTCATATCCACTTCTTGAATTATCTGTGGGCCAAACACATTACTTGGCACTTCCACCATACCTTACCTCATTTAATCTTCACAACCCTGTAAGGCAGTAATTAAATTATTATTTACTTCTCTTTTACAGTAAATACACTTTCCCTCGGTCATCTCAGAGGTCACGAATTCATTTCCAAAACTATCTCATTTTTTCCCCTTTATCATCACTAGGTTTTCAGTTTAGGTCAGTTCAAAATATCTCCTAGATTTTTCACCTACTTCAAAGTCAAGGTTATTATTGCCTATTACTGAAAAATCTCCATTTTCTGGGGCTATTTTAAATTTTATTTGTATATGTAATCTCTAGATTCACATATTTCACATTAATGGTATGTAAGGAATCCAACATTCAACCCAGTAACATCACTGTACATTCCACTGGATAAGAAAGTGATTATCTGACTAAACCAGTAAAAAATGACTATTTGACTAAACCAACAGGGTAAAGTTAAGTAAACACTTCAAGCATGAATCATTAGCTGCTGTACAGCACTAGGGTGGTTAGATTTGACTCCTGCTTCAAAGTCTTACAATCTAATTGGAGAACACAACAAAAACACAGTGTCAAAAGAAAGAGAATAAAAGGACCATGAGCATTAACTAAGTAGCCATCGACTTAAGCTCTGACCTGCTTCTTCCAAGGTCAAAAGAATCTTATAAAATATAAAGTTCTGACAAGTAGAAAATAGAGCTTAAAGTGTGACCAGGAAACATGACAAAGAATGAAATGAAACTACAGAATCTAATATTCTGTTTATCTTAAATAATATAAATTTTAACCAATTATTTCATTACACATACAGTACTACAGCCTTTTCTTCTTAATGTAGATATAATGGTTTATTAACACGTAAATTCAACATCCAATTAATCAATGTGTTCTGATCTACAAATTGTCAATAGGGACAGGTAATGAATTTGTTAGCTGCCTAGCAACCAAAGTGCCACTGATTATCCTGCTACCAGAGTGAATTTAAAACTGTCCTGGGGCGCCTGAGTGGCTCAGTTGTTAAGCATCTGCCTACGGCTCAGGTCATGATGCTAGGGTCCTGGGATCGAGCCCTGCATCGGGCTCCCTGCTCCGCGGGAAGCCTGCTTCTCCCTCTCCCACTCCCCCTGCATGTGTTCCCTCTCTCACTGTGTCTCTCTCTGTCAAATAAATAAATAAAAGCTTCAAAAATAAATAAATAAATAGGGGCGCCTGGGTGGCTTAGACGGTTAAGCATCTGCCTTTGGCTCAGGTATCGAGTCCCGCATCGGGCTCCCCGCGGGGAGCCTGCTTCTCCCTCTGCCTCTCTCTCTCATGAATAAATAAATAAAATCTTTAAAATAAAATAAAATAAAACTGTCCTTACTTCTATTTCTACCACACCATATTCCCTGAAAAAGTTCAGATTTATTGAGAGGATTTGTATTATTACCCAACCACCCCCCACCATGTATAAACAGCAACTGAAAACAAACGTAACAAATAGAGAAATGTTCTCAATAGAGAAAAAACAGCAAACAAAAAGAGGATGTTCTTTAAGCCTGCAAGAAACACTCAGTAAAACAGTATACCTTTTTTTTTTTTTAAGATTTTTATGTATTTATTTATTTGACAGAGAGAGAGGGAACACAAGCAGGGGGAGAGGGAGAAGGAGAGGCAGGCTTCCCGAGAAGCAGGGAGCCCGATGCGGGGCTCTATCCCAGGACCCTGGGATAATGACCTGAGCCGAAGGCAGACACTCAATGACTGAGCCACCCAGGCACCCCAAAACAGTATACCTTCTAATTCAGCTCAGAGTAAAATGTTCCCTCTATGATACCAGACTATGATATGGTGATTACAGTCAAATATTTTTAAGCTCACTTCTTCTACCATCCCTACCATACTAAAATTGTTTTAGCCTGTTTAGATGATCTAAATAATGGGTAAAGACTAGTAATGCAAACAGAATTGGATAACCTATATTTAAGGAACCTAACAGTTTAATGAAGGCTAACCTTTTCTACTTTTTCATGACTCACTAATGAAATATACTAAAGACATTACTATACAGATTAGAACTCCCCACTATTACAAAACTTTCCATATTCTTCCCATTAAAGTTTATTCCAGCAAAATTCAGCAACAAACATTTATTTGAATCACTAAGCCAGTAAATACACCGAGCAATATAATATAGTACAACTAAAATCACTGAATATAAACTTACTTTTCAGCAAAATCTTTACTTCTCCATTTTCTTTCTTGATCTCATTCATTACTTTATGCTTTTTCTTCTCTCTCTCTTTTTCCTTATCTCTCTCTTTGATTTTGTCTTTGATTTTATCTGAAAGACAAAACCAAGTAAATATTTAAAACTACTTTATAATTTTTCCCCAAGAACTATGTGCAATTTCTAGAATACACCCATGAAAAATCAGAATGAAAAACAAACATGTCTTTTGTTCTTCCTCTCAGGTCTGGGGAAAAAGATTTCCAAATTTCCTGTCGTATATTAACACAGAACACATAACATACACATCATAAACTATCAAAATTTATCATTATATATCTCATTCTAGAGGTTCTTCTTCTTTAATTCATGTCAACCACAATATTAGACTAACTTCAAGTCATTTAAAATAACTTTAATCAAGATAATAAACTACAATGGATAAAGTGCTAGCTTTGAAGTTGGCCATATCTGAATTAACACCATAACAATGGAAAAATTACTCAATTGCAGTGTCTTAACCTATAAAATGCTGGTTATCGTTCTCACAGGTTGCCATAAGGATTAAGTGAAAAAATATTTAAAATGACTACCCAGACCCTGGTATATATATGACCAGATGTTAGTTCCCTTACCCTTACTCCTTTTAAAAAGGATATGACTGATCTGGCTATCTGGTGATATTAGGATGTTAAAATAAAAGGTATAAGAACTCTAGGAATCATTGATCTGCTTTTCTAAAAATTTAAATTTGCGTTTATAAGATTATTTGATGTCCTATTCTTGTTTAATCAAGCTACTATGCACACAGCAAACAGATGTAGAGAATTTCAAAATAGTAATGTAGCCTTTGCCTTCAAAAAAAAAGCTTACTATTGATTACAAAGTCATGATTGAAGTACATAAATACTGTAAAATATCTTGTAACAGATATTATATAGTATATATGCATACTGCAGAATTTCTTAAAATCCTTCCTTACTTTCTTTTCTATAAATACTACCCTAATTCAGGTCCTAATCACCTCATGATTAGATTACCATCTAGATCAGTACTGCCCAGTAGAAATAAAATGTATACCAGATATGTGAATTTGAATTTTCTAGTAGTCACATTAGACACAAAAACCAACAGGTGAAATTAATTTTAAACAATACATTTTATTTAACCAATAGATCTAAAAAATGTCATTTCAAAATGAAACCAACACTAACAAATTATTATTGAGACATTTTACATTGTTTTTCACAATAAGACTTCAAAATCCAGGGTATATTTTACACTTAACAGCACATCTCAATTCAAAGTGTTCAACAGTCACATGAGACTGGTGGCTACCACACTGAACAACTCAGGTCTAGGCTACTGAAACAGATAATTCTCAAAAAATTAAGCCCATGTACTTAAACATTTTAAAACTTACATTCATTAATAATAAAAAAATACAAATTCAAAAAAGATACCTTACCTTGAAACTTACAAAGTGCTTTTTTAAAAGTGATAATACTCAAAGCAGAAGAAAGGACAGTTGATGGGAGAGCAAACAAAAACAGGGACTCACTAATTTAACAAATATGCATCGCTGAGTATAAGAAAAGGCTTAGGGAGACAGAAGTGAGTAAATAAGGTCCTCATCTGTTCATATATAACTTGAATTCTAGAAATAGATTAAGCGGTTCTCACGCTTCAGACTAGTTTGCTAGCAAACTAAGGTCCTTGAAATCCTGTCACAGGCTGTCATTCAGCCATCAAGTGTTACTCCAAATAGCTGGAGCTTAGACACATACGTTAATATTTCCTAAGTAAACATACATTTTTAATGAACTATTTACGTATCTTTTAAAAATCACAACTGAAGAAAAACCATCATCTATCTCTACATTTCTTTTCCCAATCATCCCTATTAACTTTATTAACCTTAAAGTGTTATTTCAGTAACTACTGAACTTTTAAAGTTTATTAAGATATAATATACATACAGAAAAAACATGTAAGTATACGGCTCAATTTTCACAAAAATGAACAGCACCTCAGGACCCCTCTCGTCTTCCCTTCTAGTCTTGATGCAGCATCCCTAAGGGTAACCACAATCCTGACTTCTAACCACAAAGATTAAAATAACTGTAAATTTTAATGGCATATATACAAAAAATTATGATATAATATAAACCTATCACAGTCACAAAATATAAATATTTTTCAGAATTAAACTAGCTTCTCAGGAAATAAAATTATAATATGGTATTACCCAATTTTTAATACTTTATTTGTAAATATATTTATACATTACAGACCTTATTTATTTTTTTTGTTTTTTAAAGATTTTATTTATTTATTTGACAGAGAGAGACACAGCGAGAGAGGGAACACAAGCAGGAGCAGGAGAGGGAGAAGCAGGCTCCCCGCTGAGCAGGGAGCCCAATGCGGGGCTTGATCCCAGGAGCCTGGGATCATAACCTAAGCCGAAGGCGGACACTTAACAACTGAGCCACCCAGGCACCCCGATAGACCTTATTTTTTTAAGATTTTTATTTCTTTGAGAGAGCGAGCGTGCACACGCATGCACATAAGCAGGGGGAGGAGCAGAGGAAGAGGGACAGTCAGACTCCACGCTGAGCACAGAGCCAGATATGGAAGGCTCAATCTCACTGACCTGAGTGGAAATCACGAGTCAGACATTAACCAGCTGAGCCACCCAGAGGCCCCTAGACTTTATTTTTTAGAGCAGTTTTAGGTTCTCAGCAAAACTGAACAGAAAGTACACACTGATTTTCCATATGTAACTCCTGCCCCTATACATCCCTATCTATATCTATCTGTCTATCTACCTACCTACCTACCTATTTATGAGAGCAGAATGTGGGCGGGGGTGGGGGGAAAGGAGAGGAAGAGAGAATCTTGAGCAGACTCCACGCTGAGCATGGGGTTGGATCCCATGACCCTGAGATCAGGACCTGAGCTGAAACCAAGATTTGGCCACTTAACTGCTTAAACTGTACCGTAACCCAGGGACCCCAATTATCATCCCAATTTTTTGAAATTATAATACACATTCAAAAATCAGACTGAAAAATAATACCACAAATTATTAAAAGCCATTATTTTTTAAGGTAAATTCTACACCCAATGTGGGGCTTGAATTCATGACCCCCAAAATCAAGAGTCACAAGCTCTACTGACTGAGCCAGCCAGACACCCCTAAAAGCGATTATTTTTAAGTGGCAAGAAGTTTCAAAGTTTCTGCAATAGGACCATATTGGAGAAAGGGTCCTAGAATATGCCTTCCGGTATAATATTAGGTAAAGATAAATTGAAGATGTTAAGTAGTATATGAAAAACATCTAGAAACAAAAACAATGACACAGCCAAGACAAGAAGAGTGACTGACAACATAACTATCGTTACCCTCCCACCCCACACTCAAAACCTTCTAAGGAAAGGAAGCAAACACAAATCATCCTAAAAATTCATAGCAGAAAAGCGTTTTTGTGGGATAACTGCTGTCCCAACCTACACACCTGTCTCAATCTTTCAATCTACCTTTCACCCTTCCTAAAATTTTTTGCTTCTTGTCAGGGCATAACCTTTTTCAAAATCCAACTTTAAATGCCTCCATTAAATGTTTCATAATCATGTTACAGATAACATAAAGATGTTGTAAGACATGTTTATATGTTACAGGTAAACATGTTAACAGCTATAACAAAGTGGAAAGCCTACAAGTTCAGAAGACCTAGGTTCAAGTTCTGCAACCTTGATAACAAACTTTCAGATCTCCCATTTCAGCTGTAAAATGGAGTTTATATAAAGATTAAATAGGAAATATATACAAAAGCATACTGCAAAGATATGAGCCTTATGAATGCAGAATATTATCTATGTCTATCCATAATATTGAGCCATAATAAGCATTTCTTGGTCATAACAATTTAGAACACCACTGTCTGTAAAATCGCAACTCTGCTGTTACTATATTATAATGCATTCATATTCATAAAAGCCACTTCTACATGTTTTCACAAGGAAAACAGCTCCCTGGCATCATGTTTACTGTAAAATATTGTTCTTTAAAAAACGGTCATTCTTTAAAAAATCATTTCACGACCAAGAATTTGTATGGTTTTACGCTTCGTGGTCTAAGGTTTAGAAGGAATTTTTAGCTAATTATTGGGATAAAAGTAAAAATTATTCTACCATAAGAACAAGAAATTATCAGTTTTGAAAAGTCCAACTTAATATAGGGACTACAAGTTTTATTTAAAAATAAAGGGGGGTGGTGCCTGGATGGCTCAGTTGGTTAAGGGTCTGCGGTCAGCTCAGGTCCTGGGATCTAGCCCCATGTGGGGCTCCCTGCTCAGCAGGGGAGTCTACTTCTCCCTCTCCCTCCCCCCCTGCTCGTGCTCTTTCTCTCACTCTCTCTCTCAAATAAATAAAATCTTAAAAAAAAAATGAAAAATGAAAATAAATAAAAAAAGATAAAAATAAAAAGGGGGCGAGGGGAGAGAGGAAAGACAGATAGAAACGGACCCATGATAGAGTTTGAACCTACAGAAGCAGAAGGAATATAAGAATGAAGGAATAAATGATTAAGTCATTATGAAATCAGAACAAACTACAAATTACACGTGTGGAAAAATACACATGTGCTGAAGACTTACACTATATGTAAAAGTTGTGATATAAAAAATAAAATTGATTAAAATAATTTCAAATAAGATATAAATGGGATTTTCAAACATATATTCAATTTACTGATTTAGCAATATATTTCAGATTTCATGCACACAGTATATTTCTATTGAGCACTTATACGCAAGAGGTGAAAATGAGTAATAGTGCTGTACTAAAGAGTCTTAAAATGAAATCAACGATATCATTTGAGTCTTACTGTTGGTACCACTATGGAAAACCAGCTCTTAAATAACAAAATTATTGTTTTCATCTGGGTATAATAAAATTTACTAGTCTTCACCTGTATTAAAGTCATTATAGTAATATAGAGATGAAAGCACATACACAAATATTAGATGAATCACTTCAGTAAGGAGAAAGTCAAACTTATAAAAAGCATTGTTAGAGAATCCTTTTAGGAGATATTTTTAATTTTTAATTTTCTTAGAGAGGAGTGAGGGGGAGAATAAGAGAGGGTAGAAAGAGGGAGAGGGAAAATCTTAAGCAGGCTCCACACCCAGCATGGAGTCTGATGGGGGCCAGATCTCACAACCCTGACATCATGACTTGAGCTGAAATCAAGAGACAGACTTGCTTAACCGACTGAGCCACCCAGGCACCCCTTAAGAGATTTATAATACAACAAAAATCCATTTATCTGGAATCTTAAGAATTCATTGTTTCTAGATAAGAGAAGATTGGCACTATTTTTTAGTCATTCTAATAATTTTCAAAAATGCATTACATACTTCCCTGTTTACAAAAATCTAAGAAATATAATTTAGTCTTTTCATTATGACAAATATTTAAACTCATTATCATACTCATATTGAACTCAAAAGCAAAACAAAATTCACCTGTTCAAAACTATAGTATTTGAGTATCATTTAATTTTTATTGTCTCAGGTGTCATTTATTATTCCACATATGAGAGGTGACAGCTATAACTTCTGGCGGTCACCAATAGGCTCATTCTCATCTGTTCTGTGCTAAAAACTCAGACCAAGTCCATTAAAACTATCCTGTATAATACAGTAGGCAGGTTCTCTCTAGCCTTATTACAGCAAATTTCACACTGTATTCTTTCTGGTATAAATGTATCTTTCTCTTGGGGCGCCTGGGTGGCTCAGTCGTTAAGAGTCTGCCTTCGGCTCAGGTCATGATCCCAGGGTCCTGGCATCGAGCCCCGTATCGGGCTCCCTGCTCCGCGGAAAGCCTGCCTCTCCCTCTCCCAGTCCCCCTGCTTGTGTTCCCTCTCTCACTGTGTCTCTGTCAAATAAATAAATAGAATCTTTAAAAAAAAAAGTGTATCTTTCTCTTTATAATCATTCCTCCCCCCACCAGTGTATAGTGTATGTTCCTTAATGGCAGAGAAGGCTCTAACTCAGTAAGTGCTTGTTAGATTCATGAAACAGGTCCTGCAATATAGTAAGAAATTATTGCATTATTTTCTACAGTACATTGTAACTTTCTTTCCTCTTAGGTGCTCTATGTTGATCTTTGTTAATTCTTCCTTCTTTTCCTAGTCATACCACAGCAAGGAAGGAAATTCTTAATCCTTACAGCCTTCCAGGAGTAGTTCCTCAAATTTATTTCCCTTTTCTAACTGGCCTGGTTGTTTTTGACAAAAAAAATCCTAAGATTTAATGAAGCTACTCCTCCAAAAATATTAGGGATCCACAATTTTTCTATGTGTCCCAACAAAAACAAATAATTTTCCTTAAAAGACCATGGAGTAATTTTTTTATATAGATCTCTTTTTATAGGAAGAATTCTTACAACATAATTTTTTTTAAAAAAATAAAAAAAGAAAAAATAGAAAAAGAAAATAACAGTACAGGGGTGCCTGAGTGACTCAGTTGGTTAAGCAACAGACTCTTAAGATTTTGGCTCAGGTCATGGTCTCAAAGTCTTGAGATGGAGCCCTGCTCAGCGGGGAGCCTGTTTGGGCTTTTTCTCTCCCTCTCCCACTCTGCCCCTCCCCCCCAACCCCTGGGAGCACACGCATTCATGTGCTCTAAGTAAATAAATAAATCTTTTTAAAAAAATAGAAAAAGGTGCAAAGGACATAAAACAAATTCCAAAGAATGTTAATGTCAAATACTAAAAAAAAGTTCAACCTTATCAGTCTTTAAAAAAAACACAAATTAAAACACTATAAAACCATTTTCATCTATCAAATTGACCATTTTTCTTAAGAGTAATGGCAAAAGTTAAGTAAAATAAGCACTTCTACAGAATGATAAATAAGTATAAACTAAGAAGTCTTACTGGAATTTAACAATATGATAGAAAGCATTAAAACTTATCATTCCTGGGGCACCTGGGGGGCTCAGTCGTTAAGCGTCTGCCTTCGGCTCAGGTCATGATCCCAGGGTCCTGGGATCAAGCCCCACATCGGGCTCCCTGCTCCGAGGGAAGCCTGCTTCTCCCTCTCCCACTCCCCCTGCTTGTGTTCCCTCTCTTGCTGTGTCTCTCTCTGTCAAATAAATAAATTAAATCTTAAAAAAAACAAAAAAAACAAAAAAACAAAACTGATCATTCCTGGGTGGCTCAGTAGTTTAAGCGTCAGACTTTTGATTTTGGCTTAGATTATGATCTCAGGGTCAAGAGATGGAGCCCTGCGACAGGCTCCATTCTGGGCGTGGAGCCTGCTTGAAATTCTCTCTCTCCCTCTCCCTCTTCCCCCCACCCAAAAAACAAAAATAAAACAAAACAAAAAAAGCCCAATCATTCCTATGATCCCAGAATTCCACTGCTAGGATTTAATAAAAAGGAAATAACAAGCCATATACATGTCCAGGAGTCCTCATCTCATTATTTATAATTATGAAAAACTGTAAATAACTTAAATGTTTAACAAATGGAGACTGATTAAATAAATTTGGGTATATTCATCAATGGGAAAATACGAAGCCATTAAAAAATCATGTTTGAGGGCGCCTGGGTGGCTCAGTTGGTTGGGGGACTGCCTTCGGCTCAGGTCATGATCCTGGAGTCCCAGGATTGAGTCCTGCATCGAGCTCCCTGCTCGGCAGGGAGTCTGCTTCTCCCTCAGACCCTCCCCCCTCTCATGTGCTTTCTCTCAAATAAATAAATAAAATCTTTAAAAAAAATCATGTTTGGGGGGCGCCTGGGTGGCTCAGTCATTGAGCGTCTGCCTTTGGCTCAGGTCATGATCCCAGGGTCCTGGGACAGAGCCCAACATCAGGCTCCCTGCTCAGCCGGAAGCCTGCTTCTCCCTCTCCCACTCCCCCTGCTTGTGTTCCCTCTCTCGCTGTGTCTCTCTCTGTCAAAAAAAAAAAAAAAAAAAAATCATGTTTGAATAATAGTTAATATCATGAGACAGGGATAATGTTCATGAAATGTTAGAAGAAAAAGGCAATTTAACATACATAAATGTAAATCTATAAAATGATCCCATGTATCATATGTATATATGAATCTGTATAAATATATGGAAACTCATACACATATATTTCGGTATATACATCTGTGTATACACACCACACACAGGAGTCTTAAAATAAGGGAAATCATTTAAAAGTTTACATAAAAAATAGTTGGACTTCCCAGTCTTCCCACTCTTGTCGCAAAGAGTCAAGTAATCATTCAATCTCACTCCTTAAGGCAAACTTCCACTCTTTGTTTTCAGGAGAAAATGAACAGGCTTGAACCTCAGGTACTTCAGGCAAGGCAAAGGGTGGAGCTAAAAACAACCTGAAATGCTTAAACTGAATTGAATCGGGAAATTAAAAAAAAAAACGAACTTTTAGAATTTAAAAATACAATAGCAAAGCTTTAACTGAAAAAGTTGGAAGATAAGTTGAGATGATCTTCCAAAAAGGGAGCAACAAGACAAAAAAGTGGAAAATAGCAGAAAATAGGGGGGCCTAAAGGACCAAATTCCCAAAGGATTCGGAAGATTCAATATCAAATTAACTGAAATTTCAGAAAAGGAAAATAAAATTTTATAGGGAAGAAAAATACCAAAATAAATAAATAAATGAAATTTTCTCAGAAAAGATCAGTCACCAAAATTAAGATTCCATCAAGGAATGAGTACAAAGAATGGAATTCACAGTGGTAGCCCCCCTTCCCACACACACACCAGGCACACCATCATGAAATTTCAATACACTAGAGATAAAGAAAAGATCCCAAAAGTCTCCAAAGGAATTAAAAAAACAAAACAAAACAAAACTAGATCACATATAAAAGATCAAGTAATAGCGTGGAACTCTTCAACATGACAGTAGACGCTAGAAAGCAATACAACAAACAAGTGCCTTCAGAATGCTGAATGAAAATAATTTTTAGAATTCTTTAATCTGCCAAACTATCAATCAAGTATGAGGGAAGACATGATCAGACAAGCAAAAATTCAAATATTTTTATCATACATGCATCCCCTCTTAGGATATGCTCAAGAAAATTCTAAGGAGTAAACAAAGAAGGAAGAAGGCATGAAACCAAGGAAGCAGGAGACCCAGCACAGGGGGTCACACAAGGAACTACCAGTACGGAAGCTGTGCAGCTGGCTTAAAGGGTAGCCAGTTCAGACTGAAGGAAAGCAACAGAACACTGCAGAAAGTACCTCCAGGAATAAAGAGGAATTGCTATATTATCTCTTATCCCACAACACAGAGAACAGGACAGAAAATGAAGACGCAATAGATATAAACAGAGCTTCCTTGACTTACAAGGGGATTTCATCTCAATAAATCCATTCGTTGTAAACTGAAAGTATCATTAAGTCAAAAATGCATTTAATACACCTAACTCACCAAATGTGCTCAGAGCACGTACATTAGCCTACAGTTGGACAAAATCATCCAACACAAAGTCTATTTTATAGTAAAGTGTTGAATATCTCAAGTAATTTATTGAATATCGTACTAAAAATAAGAAAAAGAACGGCTGTATGGGGACAGAATGGTTTTAAATGTATGGACTGTTGACCCTTGTGATCCCATGATTGACTGGCATTATGGCTCACTGCCCCACCCAGCATCACCAGAGAATATCCTACCACATATTGCCAATTCAGAAAATACAGTTCAAAATTCAAAAGTACAGGGGCACCTGTGTGGCTCAGTTGTGAAGCGTCTGTCTTCGGCTCAGGTCATGATCCCAACGTCCTGAGACTGAGCCATGCACTGGGCTCCCTGCTCAGTGGGTGGCCTGCTTTCTCCCTCTCCCACTCCCCCTGCTTGTGTTCCCTCTCTCACTGTCTCTCTCTAATAAATAAATAAAAAATCTTAAAAAAAAAAATCAAAAGTACGGTTTCTACTGAATTGCATCACTTTCGCACTATAATCAAGTCAAAAAATTATAAGTCATTGTAAGTTGGGGACCATCTGTGTGTAAAGAGAGCCAATTTTTAAGTATTATGAAAACCCAGAAGGCCATACAGAAAAGGATCTCTGATCTGCACTCAACAGTATTTGCAAAGTCATAATTAACACTGATTATTATGTTTCAACTAAGTTTTATGGAATTACTGGATAGGAAAGAAGCTAGGTTATAAAAGTGCTAAATCCTTATTAATCTTAACAAGAATGCAATATATGTCTAAAACTGACCAATAAAAAATTAAAAGGCAGTATGGGCACTTTATTTAAAAATCTGGAATTAAAAGATGAGAACTAAAAGAGTTAACAGCTGGGGGCCAGGGCAGGGACTGGAAAGAGTTAGGGCCAATTCTCATTATAAACCTTTCAGTACTGGGATGCCTGGGTGGCTCAGTCAGTTAAGCGTCTGCCTTTGGCTCAGGTCATGATCCCTGGGTCCTGGGATCGAGAACTGCATCGGTCTCCTTGCTCAGCAGGAGGCCTGCTTCTCTGTCTTCCATTCCCCCTGCTTGTGCTCTCTCTCTGACAAATAAGTAAAATCTTTAAAAAACAAAAAACAAAAACCTTTCAGTACTACTTGATTTTTTTTAAAGATTTATTTTATTTGAGAGAGAGAGAGAGAGAGAGAGGAGAGAGTGCATGCACGTAAGTGGGGGGAGGGGCAGAGGAAGAGAATCTTCAAGCAGACTCCCCGCTGAGGGGGGCGGAGGGGGGGGGGGATAGATCCCAAGACCCATGAGATCATGACCTGAGCTGAAACCAAGAGTTGGACCAATAACCATCTGAGCCACCCAAGCACCCCTTGATTTTGATGACTAAATGTAATGTAGTGGGGGCACCCGGGTGGCTCAGTCGTTAAGCGTCTGCCTTCAGCTCAGGTCATGATCTGAGGGTCCTGGGATCGAGCCCCGCATTGGGCTCCCTGTTCGGCAGGAAGCCTGCTTCTCCCTCTCCCACTCCCCCTGCTTGTGTTCCCTCTCTTGCTGTGTCTCTCTGTCAAATAAATGAAAATCTTAAAAATAAATAAATAAATGTAATGTAGTATCCTGGGTGGGATTCCTTGAACAGAAAAATGACACTGGGTAAAAACTAAGGAAACCTGAATAAAGTATGGCTTTAGTTAATAATGATAATGTATCAATATTGACTCATTAATTGTGACAAACGTATAATACAAATGTAAAATTTCAGTAAGAGAAATTAAGTACAGAACACATGGACACTCTAATTTTTCTGTAAATTTAAAACTCTTCTAAAATTAAGAGATTACTAAGAGTTATATATATAAATTTATAAAGGCAAAGTTAATTAAAAAAAGAAATACAGGGCTTACTTCAGCAGCATATGTACGAAAATTGGAATTGAAACCATACAGAGAAGATTAGCATGGCCCTTGAGTAAGAAAGGTATGCAAATTCATGAA
Organism: Zalophus californianus; assembly: GCF_009762305.2. Taxonomy (NCBI): domain Eukaryota; kingdom Metazoa; phylum Chordata; class Mammalia; order Carnivora; family Otariidae; genus Zalophus; species Zalophus californianus. Next base: position 21,649,965 of record NC_045606.1, on the reverse strand, counting down.
GCCTTCCATATTTACGGGACAGATGGTGGCTGTACTTGTGGTGAGCATAGCATATGTATAAACTGTCAAATCACTATTTGGTATACCTGAAGCCGATGTGCCATTGTGTGTCAACCATAGTCAAATAAATAAATAAGAAATACAGTTTGTGTGAATGAGGCTAATGTGGCATTGTGTGTCAACTATACATACATATATAACACAGACAAACACAGTTTGTGTACATGTGTGTATAAATTTCACTCTATGTAATGGATAGAGCTCCAAGACACACTGTTAAGTAAAATGAGCAAGTTATAGAAAAATATATATAGCATATTTAGGTTTTCAAAAATAGGCTACATATCTTCTTCTGTGTGTACATATATTTATGTATATATGTACATGCATAGGAAAAACTCTGGAAGGAAGAACACAAAACACCTAACAGGGTTTACTACTACTGTAGAAGGAATAAAAGGAACTCTTGATTTTTATTTCCTTTACTTCTAAATTAATTTATATTTATTATTATTATTAATTATAATTTCTACAACAGAAAGGGACTCATATTTATTACTTATATAATTGTTAGCCTACATCTCTTTCCTGAAAGAAAAACTGATAATTATGTTCAGACAAGTACTTTTTTTAAAGATTTAGAATCACTTAAGATCTATCAGAAGAGATAAGAAAAAAGCACTTCAAAATAAAACAATGAATATATAACCTAATATACACACATACATGAAAATACTCTTCCTTTTTACAAAGTCCTCCCTTCATTACAATTGTTCAAGTGCATTTCTACCTCACTTTATATACGTTATGTCAAGATCATGCTATAGTTAACAAAAAGAAGAATGAAAGGAGAAAAAATGATACAGTTATACATGTATTCTGAATATGTATATATACATGCACTATTTGTTAGATTTAATAGATTTTAAAGAAAAGACAGAAATCCCATACTATACCATGACTCATTAAACCAAAGATTTTTGTTTAAAAAAGGATCTTTATATAGGTTCATTTAAAAAAAAATTTTTTTTAAACATTTTATTTATTTGACAAAGAGAGCACAGAGGGAGAGAGAGGGAGAAGCAGGTTCCCTGCTGAGCAAGGAGCCCGATGTGGGACTTGATCCCAGGACCCTGGGATCATGACCTGGGCCGAAGGCAGCCACTTAACCGACTGAGCCACCCAGGCGTCCCTAAAAAAATTTTTTTTAAGAAGTGCCACAGGGGCCTGGCTGGCTCAGTCAGTAGAGCAACTCTTGATTTCAGGGTCATGAGTTCAAGCCCCACGTTGGGCGTAGAGCTTACATAAAAAAATAAAAATAAAAAAATAAAGAAGTGTCATAAAAATCCACACTTACTTCTTAAGAAGTGTTGGTAGAATTTCCTGCTAAAGCTTTCAGCCACAATATATTCTTGTAGAACAAACCTCAAATAGGCTTCATGCTATCACAGTTTTGCCTGCTTTGGGTATGTGCCATGATTCACACTGTAATAACACAGTCTATGAAATCAGTTAGTCTGAACAACAACACTGATCTTCCTGATCACCCTCCCCAGATAGAAGCATAGCTAGAAATAGATCTGAAAACAAGCAGGAAACAGGAGAAAATTAGAAATAATACAGAACTGAAGTGGGGAGGAAGAAGGAAAGTAACATTACAAAAATGGAAAGGAAAAGATTAAAGATACAGTAAAAAGGAATGATGCCGTCTCAGTCTTTTTTTTAAAGATTTTATTTTTCTTGTACAGAAATATTTATTGAAAATATTCAATTATCTCATCAACAAATCACTGAACCATTCTATATATGACATAGAAGTAGTGTTTGGAACACTTGTTTTTAAAGAGACTTGCTTTGGGTGCCTGGGTGGCTCAGTTGGTTGAGCAACTGCCTTCGGCTCAGGTCATGACCCTGGAGTCCTGGGATCGAGTCCCACATCGGGCTCCCTGCTCTGTGGGGAGTCTGCTTCTCCCTCTGACCCTCCCCCCACTCATGCTCTCTCTCTCTCTCATTCTCTCTCTCAAATAAATAAATAAAATCTTAAAAAAAAATAAAGAGACTTGCTTTAAGGCTAGTTTGTCAACACTCATTTATTTTTTTTCCATTTTTTTAACTCAATTAACCAACATATAATGTTATTACTGGTTTCAGAAGTAGAGTTCAGCAATTCATCAGTCTTATTATAATACCCAGTGCTCATTACATCACATGCCCTCCTTAATGTCCATCACCCAATCACCCCATTCCCCTATCCACCTCCCCTCCAGCAACCCTCAGTTTGTTCCCTATGACTGAGTCTCATGGTTTGTCTCCCTCTCTGGTTTCATCTTGTTTTATTTTTTCCTCTCTTCCCCTATGATACTTTGTTTTGTTTCTTAAACTCCACATGAGTGATATCATATGATAATTGTCTTTCTCTAATTGACATATTTCACTTATCAGCCTTTTTTTATTGGTCCTCACTGCAAGAGACATTACTAGTCTCTTACTCAAAACTTCTCCCTAAGGTCAGTGGAACTGCACTATCCGAACTACTCCATAACTCATTATCCTATCATCAAAACCTGCACATTCTCTAATGATTTTATCTTAGGTGTACTTTCTTCTTTCTCTATACTTGTCTAAAAATGCATTCCTAGGATTTAAACTGTAACCATTAGGCAAATGAATCCCCAAAGTAATATCTCAACCCAACCTCTTGGCCAAGCTTCACCACGTCATCTCCATAAGAGACATTTAACATCCTGGGGCACCTGGCTGGCTCAGTCAGCAGAGACTGCAACTCTTGATCTTGAGGTTTTGAGTTCAAGCCCCATACTGGGTATAGAGATTACTTAAAAAAACAAAAAAATTTTAAAAAGAAAAGAAATATTTGGGGCGCCTGGTTGGCTCAGTTGTTGGGCGTCTGCCTTCGGCTCGGGTCGTGGTCCCATGGTCCTGGGCTCCAGCCCTGCATCAGGTTCCCTGCTCAGCAGGAGGCCTGCTTCTCCCTCTCCCACTCCCCCTGCTTGTGTTCCCTCTCTCACTCTCTCTCTCTGTCAAATACATAAATAAAATCTAAAAAGAAAAAAAGAAAAGAACTATTTAACACCAAAATTATCATCTTTCTTATATAAATAAGGTTCAAGCTCTCCTTTTAATTCCCTGTTTAGGTTAATGGCACAACAGCCCCTGACATCCAAATTCAAAATTCTTAAAACCTTTACACTTCCCTCTTTAGTTTTTCCCCTAACATTAAATCACTTGCTTAGTTCAGTCTACTGAAATACGTCCATCTTCCTTTCCCTTTCCACAGCTATCACCATAACTGATTATCTTTTGAAAGAAGTGATCTTCCTACTTAGTTTCTCTCCTCTCCACCAATCCACTCAGCAGTGACAAAAAAATATTCCTTGAAAACATAGTTTATCATGTCACTCTCTACTTTAAACAAATGAACAAATTCACCCTATGTATGAAAAGAAACTTCCCACAGTATGCCATTCAAGAATCTGTATAGTGAAGACTCATACTTTAATCATTTCTTCTACTATTCAACCATATGTATATGTACACAAGAATCCAGATTGTTTGATTTATTACTACTTGAGTCTTACTCCATTTATTTAGAATGCCTTTGCCCATCCCAACTCTTGCCGACCAAAATCCTACACATCCTGCAAGATCCAGCTGAAATTCAGCTTTTCATTAAGGATTCCTTGATCCCTACAACTAGAAATGACCCCACTGCCTCCTCCTCCCTCTCTTATGATTTGAATTCTGCTTCTTTGTGTACCTGTTCTACCTGCCCTGCTGGAATATAAACTCTTCTGCAGTTTTTGGGGGGTTTTTTTGGTTGTTGTTTTTTTTTTTTAATTTTATTTTATGTTATGTTAATCACCATACATTACATCATTAGTTTTTGATGTAGCGTTCCATGATTCATTGTTTGCGTATAACACCCAGTGCTCCATGCAGTATGTGCCCTCTTTAATACCCATCACCAGGCTAACCCATCCCCTCACCCCCCACTCCTCTCTAGAACCCTAGTTTGTTTCTCAGAGTCTATAGTCTTTCATGGTTCGTCTCCCCCTCCAATTTCCCCCACTTCATTTTTCCCTTCCTACTATCTTCTTCTTTTTTTTAACATATAATGTATTATTTGTTTCACAGGTTCAGGTCTGTGATTCATCAGTCTTACACAATTCACAGCGCTCACCATAGCACATACCCTCCCCAATGTCCATCACCCAGCCACCCCATCCCTCCCACCCCCCACCACTCCAGCAACCCTCAGTTTGTTTCCTGAGATTAAGAATTCTTCTGCAGTTTTTATATCTAACACATCTTTGTCTTGTATAGAATCTAGAATAGTGTTTTGCACATAAGATGCTCAAGATGAATGAAGTTTCCAGAGGGCAAAAGAAGAAAAGAGTTAATGTAAATAAAAGCAAAGTACTGATAATCATCTGAAGGGTCAGCAGTCTCAGAAGATAAAAAAAAAAAGCAACATTCAGAAAAAGAAACAAGATGCGTAATAATACAAAGTGTCTCTTACATTGCAGCTAATAATCTTTCCAATTAAATTATAAATTCCTGAAGTCAAGAAATATAAGCAGCTTTCCTCTCTGCATTCCCCTACACAGTTCCAAGCACATAGCAGGCAGTAAATGTTTGTTGAATCATATAAGAAAGAAGCAGAGGACAAATTAGAGAAATTGTGACGTAATTTAAGAAAGTAAATGCTTTTATAAGACTCCAGAAATAAACAAAAAAATAGCAGAGGTATGACAACAATCAATAAGATAGTGTTGAAGTGGGGCAGTTGCCAGAAAAGTTTCCACAAAATCAGTTTTTTCACAGAAACAAATTAAAGATTTCACCTACTCTCCTCATTTTTTTATAGAGAAGAAAGGTCAAGGCCCAGAGCATTTAAGATTTTCTCAGGGACAGAGACTAAGTGGCAGAAGTAGGAAAAGTCCTAACCAAGTCCCCAAATTTCCAATTAAAAGCTCTTATACCACACTTTAGGGAAAAAAAAAAAAAAAATATATATATATATATATATATATATGAGAATTCTTTGGACCACAAATGTTTCATTGTATTTAGCTAGTAACAGATAGTTCCTAACTTATAACTGGCACATACAAGGAGCACTGCTTCTAGCTCTTCTGCACCAAATCTTCTCCAGTAGATAGTTATATAATAGGGGAAGGAATGACATAGAAATGGGTTCCAGAAAGTTGGAAGGCAAAGAGGAAAAACCCCTTCTTCTAATTAAGGGATGGCTGAGATCTGACAGGCATGAGGCAGATGTTTAAAATACCTGACTCCTCCTCTAGGGTTGTCTGCTCATCCATACTGAGGGCAACTGTTAAAGGGTGAAAGGTCCTTATGGACTTAACTGTAAAAATCGCTGTGTTAAGAACCCTAAGATATGAAAGACCTGTGCAGTTCCAGTAACTTAGAACATAAGGACCTGTGAACTGCTGAACTGAGGGAGTGCTATGGAGCTTCTGGTGCTTGTACTTGTAAAATCAGGGGCTTATGCTAACTGATCTCTGATGAACCTTTCTTTGCTAGTAGTTTATGATTCTACATTTCTGCTTTGTTTAAGAAGGGGAAAAATTTAGTATAATGACTCATAAAGCAAAAACGTCCTATGTTTTGTACAGTAATGCAAAAAATGTTTCTGCCTGAACATATTATGAGGAAGTTCAAATTATAGGCAGGTTGCTCTAACATATTGAGACCAAAAAAAACAAAGAAGAGAATGTTGAAAATGATGTAGTTTAAGACGGCTGCGTATTAAGAAATTCTAAACATACTATAATACGTTGGAAATAACTCAGGCTTTGTAATTAGACATACTTAATTTCCAGCTGCTCCTGCCACCAACCGACATAAAACAAATTACTTAACTATGCTGTGCCTCAGCATTCTCATCTGTCAGAGATGGTAGCACTTATCTTTTAGATTTTTATGAGGATTAAAGGCAACATATGCATTATTTCCATCCAACACTATGCCCAGTATATATCACAGGCACTTAACAAAGGTAGCTAGCATTTTATTAAATATAAATAGCAGAATTGTATTAAGAAAGCATCTAGTAACACACATAGAGTGACAAAACAGTATAGTAATAGTCATCACAAAAACACAGAATCACTAAAAGGAAAACAAAAAATAAATATATATACACCTACATGAAAGCCAAGCCAGGCGTAACACGCAATAGTGTGTTACTGGGCTCCCTCTCCTACCATAATCAAAAATTTCAGGTCAGGCTTACTTCACTGACCTACCACGAAAGATCTGCCTCCAAAACAGAGGTACAATTAGTTTTTCTCCTTTCAAAATACTGTAAAAGCAAGATATAAAAGTACTGAGGCACTCTACTTGGTATCCAGATCACAGACGTAAATCACTCTAGTCACTGAACTTTATACTATAGCTGTCATATAAAATGTGATTCACACACAAACTGGGGCATTCTAGGCCTCTAAAGTCAACATTATACAATTACATTATTTAATTACAATTATACTCTATAATGCAAACAGTAAGTCAGTTTGTAGTTAATGATAACAGCATATATGGGAACAACTGCTCTTATTATATACCCTTTATGTTTTTCATGCAACCAATTAAAGTTCTAAATTTTAAAAAAGTTATGTATTTAGTTAATATCATTAAATAATGCTACTATAGGTGCTTTATCTATTTTCAATTTAGAATGTACTCTAAGTGAAATTTCACAAAATATACCTATTATGTAATGCATTACAAATTTTTATTTTATTTATTTTAATATATTAAAATCTGTAATACATTACAAATATTAATGCCCTAATATATGTACAGGGAGGAAATGATTCAGACTTCTAAAGCTAGGTTGTAAGAAGCCTTGCTGTTTCCACTCAGGTCTCTTGGAGTCCTGAGCTGCCATGTAAGAAATCCAACTATCCTGATGAGAGCATGTGGAAAGGCCCGAAGATGACACAGAGAGAGAGGGGCTCAGCTTAGCATCTAGTTATCAGAGGGATGAGAAAACATCCAAGCGAGTAAAGCCATCTTGGGACCTACGAAACAAGACCAGCCACAACTGACCACCCCTGAGCAACCCCAGTCAACCCCACATGAAGTAAAATCACCTAGTCAATTCTGCTGGAATTTCTGACCCATAAAATCACCAAATATAATAAAATGGTTCTATTTTATGCCACCAAGTTTTAAGTTTGTTACACAGCAAAAGATAATATATCCTTCATAAAGTCTTAGAGTCAGTGAAGAAGTTGTTTGGGATAAGTTACGTATGTACAAAACTGCACTGACTTCAGGTCAATGTTAAAACAGAAATTTGTCTTATAAAACACACTGATATTTAAAAATCAAAAGTGAAGGACTAGAGGGGTGTCTGGGTGGCTCAGTGGGTTAAGCATCTGCCTTCGGCTCAGGTCATGAGGCCAGGGTCCTGGGATCGAGCCCCGCATCGGGCTCCCTGCTCAGCGGGAGCCTACTTTTTTCTCTCTCCCACTCCCCCTGCTTGTGCTCTCTCTGTCAAATAAATAAATACAATCTTTAAAAAAAAAAAAAGTGAAGGGCTAGAATAAAGATGCTTAGCAATATATAATGTCAGATCTATAATCAAACATCTCGGAATTATTTTCTTCCTTAAGCTTCTATGGCATTGCATCGTTGTTTTCCTATCTAGTTCCATGAATGTTACACTTCAAATAATGCTCTCTACCTAGAATTCCTTCATTTCTTTTTTTTTTTTTAAATTTTACTTCTTTACTTGACACACACACACACATATACACACACACACAAAGTATGCACAAGCAGGGGGAGCGGCAGAGGGCGAAGCAGGCTCCCCACTGAGCAAGGAGCCCGATGACCTAAGCCAAAGGCAGACACTTAACTGACTGAGCCACCCAGGCATCCCAATTCTTTCATTTCTTTACTGATATCCTACCACACTGTCCTTCAAAGGTTCTCTCAAATATCCCCTCCTCCCTCCTACATCCCTTCTCCCTTTCTTAATATCTGCCTACACCCATTTCCACTAGTACCAACACTACTTTCCATCTGTCTTGTGGTATTTAACTTATAGCATTAAATATTATAATTACTTTTTCTGGTATACTGCTAGATTGCTTAAGGTGCTTGAAGGCAGAAGCTTTATGTTGATTTTGTCATTTTTACTAAAACCTACCAGGACACCTAAGCACTAAAAGTGTTTGTCAAGTTGAATAGTTATACTCTGCTAACAGAGATCTCAGATTTCAAAGACAAACACAATGTTTGAAGTACCACAAAGAAATCATTTCCTGAATATTACAAAGTACCTTATTGTGATTCAATCTGTTCCTTAGGGCCCCTGGTTGGCTCAGTCAGTACAGCATGTGACCCTCAATCTCAGGGTCATTAGTTCAAGCCCCACATTGGGCACAGAGCCTACTTAAAACAAAAACAAAACAAAAACCTGTTCCTGATTATGAAGAACTGATAACCTTTCAATACTATATACTTACATACCCAATTATCAAGTATATGTAGAAACAACAAAAGCTTTCTTATACACCAGTAACAATCTGGAAAAAATTCCCCAAAATGAACAAAATATCAGAAGAAAACTCATAATCTGTATTAAGTATCAACAGATTTTATGGAGATATAAAAGAATATGAGTAGGTAAAGACATACATGTAGCTTGTAAGTATAAAGAAAATTCTGTAATTACAATCTGCCCCTACTTTAATCAATAAATTTAATGAAAACCCCTAGGTGATTGGGGTTGGGGGGGAGAGAGTGGACTTCACAAAATAATTTCCAACTTAATCAATAAGGAAAAATTAAGGGAACTTTGATCCAAACCTCAAATACAAAAATTTTCAAAATGCACTACAGTCCTGAAGGTAAAACCTAAAACTATGACGTATCAAAAAGAAAATATAGGAGAAAACCTGTGTGACCCTGGGTTAGGCAAAGCTCTCTTGGTTAAGACACAAAAACCACGAACCATAAAAGAAAGAAATTATGAAGTAGACTTCACCAAAATTAAATTTTTCTGCTCTGAAAAAGTGTGAAGGACAATATTAAGGGAATGCAAAGCCACAGAATGGGAGAATACATTTGTGAAATACATATCTGATAAAGAACTTGTACACAGAATATGTAAAGAATGATTACAATTTGAAAATAAAAATAACATATAATCTGAACAGACACTTCACCAAGGAAGAGACAGGGATGGAAAATAAGGACATAAAATGATGCTGAACATCAGAAGTCGTTAGGGAACTGCAAATTAAAACCATAATGAAATACTACTACATATCCACTAGGATGACTAAGATTTAATAGACTATAACAATATCAAGGGCTGGTGGGAATGAAGAAAGTACAGCCACTTTAGAAAAGTATGGAAGTTTCTTATGAAGTTAAGCATAAATTTAACCATACAACCCAGTGATTCCACTTCTAGATATTTGCTCAAGAGAATGAAAGCATATGTCCACCACAAGATTTGTCTATGAATGACTGTAGCGGGCTTATTCATCACCATCAAAAACAAGAAACAATCCAAATGTCCACCAACTGGAAAATGAAAAAACAAACTGTGGTATCTCTATGCAATGAACTACTACTCGGAAATAAAAGGAATAAATTGATTAATGCGCAACACTGATGAATCTCAAAAGCAACACGCTAAGTGAAAGAAGCCAAACATAAAAAAGACAGTGTAAGATTCAACTTATATAACATTCTGGAAAAGGCAAAACTATTGGGACAAAAGACAAATCACCCCCGGGACTGGAGGTATGAGCAATGAGTGGCAAAAGGGAACATTTTGAGGTGATAGAAAATACCATGACTGTGTTGGTGGCTGCAATGTACACTTACTAAAACTCATAGACCTATATACCTTAAAGGGGTAAATTTTATCTTTATGTAAATTATGCCTCAATAAGCCTGATATTTTAAAAAGCCAAGAAAATTCTGAAAAAGAGTATGGAAGCAGGGGGTCCTTGCCCTATAGATATTAAAATCTACTCTAAAGATACAGTAAAGATGAGAGTGTTACTTGAGCAGAAATGAACTGATAAATGTAAAGAATTGGGAATCTAAAAATAGACCCAAGGGGGCACCGGGCACTCAATCTGTAGAGCATGCAACTCTTGATCTTGGGGTTGTGATTTCCAGCCCCACAGTGGGTGCAGAGATTACTTAGAAATAAAAAAAAAAAATCTATAAATAAACAAATAAAATCTTTTTGAAAGATTTAGAAAAATAAAAATAGATCCAAGCACACATGATTTTAGTACAGGACAAAAACTGGCATTCCACATCTGAGTGCAAAGAACGACCTATTCAATATAAATGGTGTTAAAATGGTATTAAAAACTATCTGATTGCTGGAACAAAATTAATCTTAATTCCTATCTAATTTTATGTCTAAATAAATTACAAATAGGATTTCCATTTATAATGCCCTTATGGGTTTTGTAAATACATGCAGATTAAAAACAAAATTTCCGGGGCACCTGGGTGGGTCAGTCGTTAAGTGTCTGCCTTCGGCTCAGGTCATGATCCCAGGGTCCTGGGATGGAGCCCTGAATCGGGCTCTCTGCTCAGCGGGAAGCCCGCTTCTCCCTCTCCCACTCCCCTGCTTGTGTTCTTTCTCTTGCTGTCTCTCTGTCAAATAAATAATAAAATCTTTAAAAAAAATAAAAAAATTTCCTCTTTGAATAATGTAGTGATAAGCTTTATTTTTTTGAGATTAGAGTGTACAAAATGGCAATTCGGATAACTCAAATGAGTCAAACATAATACAATTAGTATTATCAACACAGTGACTTTCCTTTCTAGTTCTCATGCCATTAATACTGGCCTCTTGTGCTCACTTGACAATTTAACCACTGTTTGTGAGCTGCTGATCAACTTCTCATCCCATTATCACTTTTCTGCTGTTCTTACTTTGAAATACCTGCCAAAAATTTTCCTGAAAAACAACCAGATATCTCTTCTCAGCAGGCAGAAAGGGAAGAAATGCAGTACAACTCGTTCACTTCCCAAATAGTTATTGCCTACCCAGAGGTACCCTGACCTGAAACAAGATAACCACAGCCCCCAGATTTCACAGGCTGTGTGTCTAGTGAAGAAGACAACTAAATAAGTGATTAAAATGAAGTGAAGAAAGTCAGGAAGGAAGAAGTGCAAGGTGACACGGGAAGAGAAAACAAGGGGACCTAACCTAGTCTAGGGAATAATAAAGGCCTCCCTTTCAAGTGGAGTCCTAAAAGATGAGTAGACATTAGCTAGGTGTAGTAGAACTGTGGAACGAGGGATAACGCGTAGACAAAGTTCTAGGCAACAAGAAGCACTGAGGAGAAGTTAAAGCGTTAAACAAGAGCCTTTTAGGAATTTGAACATCATCTCATAAACAGAAAAGTGACATAACCAAATGTGTTCAGATCTCTAGCTATCACTTAGGCTGTAGGACGAAAAATGAATTGAAAGATCACAGATTTGAAGTAGGGAGCCCAATAAGGAGGCAGTTATACAATAATCTAGGCTAGAGATAATGGTAACGAACTAAGACTAGTAGAAAGGACAGTGAAAGGAGATAGATATAAAAGATGGTGATTAGAACTAACAAGATTTGGCTACAGGATGGATGAAGGTAAAGTGTAGAATCCAGTTTTCAAGCTTGAGCCACTAGATACAAATGACATTGAGATAAGGAACACACACAGCAGGACAAATTTGAGTAAGGAAAGCTGAGTTTTGAACATAATAATTTTACAGTTCTGTGGAACATCTAATAGTGACTATGTCAAAGATGGATCTAAAACTCCAAACTAAGCTAAGATTTGGGGAGTGCTAACAATAGACACTAGAAAACCAACAGGGTGATTAGCAAAGCCAGAGAGCAGAGTACTGTAAAAGGGTCCCAAACTAAACTAAATGCTGAAATAGCAGCAGCAGAGATAAGGCCAATGATGAGGGAGGCCAGGAGAGGGAGGACAAATGAAAGGTAAATTGTTAGACCAGAGTAAAGGTTAAGGAATCATGCCTAATCTTGATTTTTTTGAGACCCTTTTAAAGGCTGTTAACAGCTGGCTACCTAAAAACTAAGAGAGGATCTGAGATTATTTCCTCCTCACACAAAAAGCAATCACTGTTGTCTGCCACCATGAGACTTTTACAAGGGTCCCCTCCACGTATGCAGTACTGACGCACACGCACACTAACAGAATCTCCTATACATAGAACATTTTAAAACTTTATATATTGACTCACCACTAATTTGAGCTGCATCTGATAAGAGAACTCTAATATAAGGCACTTGCCTGTATCTCAAACTCATATCCATCTTTTCCAACTAGTTCTGCAGGCCCACCAACATTTTTTCAATGATACTCTTACTCCCTCCAACTTAAACCATAAAATTAAATATATAAACCCTCCTCTCTTGCTACATATTTGATAATCATGAAACCAGATCACACATTCCCTCTCAAAATCTTTTCCTTTTCATCTCCAGGAGTACCTCATTTTACCACTAAAATCACTCCATTTTACTACTACAGTAGTCTCCAATATCCCTGTCTCTATTTTTTCTCTCAGCCAATTCATCCTATACAATGCTAACAAATTAGTATTCCTTAAATACCAATTTGAATAAATTATCACTCTATTAAAACAAACAAACTGTGCCTTGCTGTTGCCCACAGTACGAAGTCTTAACTCCCTAGCCTGGCAAATAGAAAACATATTGTGGCAAACTTTCAACTGGCATGAGGTGCTATTTCCCAACTTTGTACAAAATCACCAATCCCAGCTGAATGGTTCTATTCATAGACCACTGAACATGGCATGCACACTCCGGTCTCCATGGTCTTGCTCACACCATTTCCCCTAACAAGCCTGTCTCCATCATCTCCACTTTCCTAAGTCCCACTTTTCCTTCAAAGTCTGGTTCATTTATTTGGCAAACTAGCTCACAATGTAAGGTACAATTCTGGATGAAGGAGATTTAAAAACATTAACACAATTTGCACAATAGTTTAGAGCTAGAGCTCTTAAGTCAAACTACATAATGATCTAAAATTTAGATTGAATACTTATTTAATATCCTTGGGCAAGTTACTTAAATTTTCTGAGCTTTCATTCAGCACTTATAAAAGGCTAATATCTAACTGAACTTTAAAGAAGTTGTGAAAATTAAATAAAAATACATATAAAGTGGCAAGTACAGTTCTATGTGTTAATTATTGTTATTGTTGTTGTTATTATTGTTTCTGTCCTCAAGAAGCTTATATTCTAGTTCAAGTTGCACCCAAGTACTCACTGCATCAGCTTTTGGTCCAACTCAAGAAAGCCTGACAGAATTTACTAATCGTGATATTTTCATCATCCTCAAAGGAGAAAAGTGAAAAATGGTGACTATATACTCCCTTAAGATATAAAGTTCATCAGTAATTCAGCCAGAAAATGAATGCCCTAGGACACTGGCTTTCCAGAATATTGTTCCACATGTCAAACCACTGAAAGTGGTTCTGAATAAATAATATCTAAAGGAAATGTAAACCCTTTCTATAAAAAAACTAACAAGAGTAGCCACTTAAGTTTGTAGTGCAGAGGCGCCTGGGTGGCTCAGTTGGTTAAGCGACTGCCTTCGGCTCAGGTCATGATCCTGGAGTCCCGGGATCGAGTCCCGCATCGGGCTCCCTGCTCAGCGGGGAGTCTGCTTCTCCCTCTGACCCTCTTCCCTCTCGTGCTCTCTACCTCTCATTCTCTCTCTCAAATAAATAAATAAAATCTTAAAAAAAAAGTTTGTAGTGCAAAGAGAACAGATAAAATTAATTTCTTAATAAAAAGTATTTTTTTCTTCAAATCAATTACTGAGTACAAGGCAAAGATCATAAAATGATGACTAAAATGATGCCTGCTCTGAAGGAATTGATATAATCTATTTAAATGGGAATTCATATAGGTATAGTTAGTTTATATTAGTCAACAGAGGACATTATGTAATAGAAATTATAATTTTGAAATATATATAGTATTTAACACACTATACTAATTCATATTTACTACATTAAAAAAACTGGTAGGACTTCTTATTTTTGGCCCATGTTACCAATATTATAACAGGTCATCAATTGTAACTGACTACGCTCAATCTTTAACGAAAAGCATTCTGCAAGTAGCTTTCCAAAATTCAAACTGTGATGAATTCAGAATTCAAGAAAAGTATTTACCATAAGACTCTAGTCTTATTACTTATTTACTTTGGTACCCAAAATCAAAATACACTGCCAAATTTTAATCTAAATACAAGAGTAGCAAATTATTTTGAATTCCCCATTCCCAAATCGAATTCCTTTTTTATTTAGAAATAGTTTGGCATCATTCTTTAAGCCCCAACAGAATGGGTGACACAGGCAAAAATCATTAATTGATACTGAAGCCATTAGGTAAAAAATTGCTGGGAAATTGGATATTACAAATCACCGACACAGATTACAAACTAAATGCAAATAGAAAAATGAACTAGTATACTGGGGATAATGGTCACCTCAACCAATTTACTAATGGCACAATCTTAATATTATACGCCTCCTGATGGGATGTAATATGAAGCACACCTATGAAATATTCTTACCAAAACTATTTAATCTGGATTAATCAGCCTTGATCTTGATACCTAACCTACAGTTTGTAATAAATACAAAGAATCAAGCTAAATACCACAACATGGATGTAGAGATTACTTAAAAATAAAATCTTTAGGGGCGCCTGGGTGGCTCAGTCTTTAAGCGGCTGCCTCAGGCTCAGGTCATGATCTCAGGGTCCGGGGATCCAGCCCCATTGTTGGGCTTCCTGCTCAGCAAGGAGTCTGCTTCTCTCTCTCCCTCTCCCCGTCTGCCCTTCCCCCTGCTCGTGCTCGCTCTCTCAGGCTCTCTTTCTCTCAGATAAATAAAATCTTTAAAAGAAATAAAATAAAAAATAAAATCGGGGCGCTTGGGTGGCTCAGTCGTTAAGCGTCTGCCTTCGGCTCAGGTCACGGTCCCAGGGTCCTGGGATCGAGCCCCACGTCGGGCTCCCTGCTCAGCGGGAAGCCTGCTTCTCCCTCTCCCACTCCCCCTTCTTGTGCTCTCTCTCTCTCTCTCTCGCTGTGTGTGTCTCTCTCTGTCAAAATAAATAAAATCTTTAAAATAAATAAGTAAGTAAAATCTTTAAAAATATATATCACGATAAATGTTTAGAAATCATGAATATAAAAGAATCTACAAGGTAACAGGTATATTAAACTAATATCTTCAAAAAGTCAATGTCATATGAAGAAAAAAGTAAGTGGAACAGTTCCAGATTAAAACAGACAAGGACGCCTGGGTGGCTCAGTTGGTTAAGCGACTGCCTCTGGCTCAGGTCATAATCTCAGGGTCTTGGGACTGAGTCCTGCATCAGGCTCCCTGCTCAGCGGGAAGCCTGCTTCTCCCTTCTCCCTATCCCACTACCCCAGCTTGTGTTCCCTCTCTCGCTGTCTCTCCCTGTCAAATAAATAAATCTTTAAAAAAAATAAAATAAGACATAAAAAGAAAAAAAGAAAATATCACTCAAGAAATGGCATTATAAAAATAAATAAATAAACATGCAGTGTTTGGGATACAATGGGGAAATTGGGGGTTACTGGAAGACTAAATAGGCATTGGCTATATGATTATTTTCTTAAATGTTTGATTTTTTTTAAGATTTTATTTATTTATTTGGCAGAGAGAGACACAGTGAGAGCAGGAACACAAGCAGGGGTAGTGGGAGAGGGAGAAGCAGGCTCCCACTGAGCAGGGAGCCCGATATGGGGCTCGATCCCAGGACCCTGGGATCATGACCTGAGACGAAGGCAGACACTTAACGACTGAGCCACCCAGGCGCCCCTTCTTAAATATTTTAAAGTTACTGTAATTATCTACTTTTAGAAGATGAAGGCCGAAATACTTAAGAATGAAGTATCATGATTTTACAGTTTACTTTCAAATGATTTACTTTCAAGTGATTCATTGCATATATAAGATAAAATATTAACAGCTGTTGAATCTAGGAGGAAAATCTACATAAGACCATTGTATTAGTCTTTCAGCTTTTCTGTGTGCTTAAAATTTTTTATAATAAAAAGTTAGGAAAAAAGAAATAACTTGGAAAAAGTTTTAAAGTTCATCTTCACTTTCTCCTTCCTGTTTATCACAGTCTAAAGGGAAAAAATTAAGTTAACTGTGGCGTTGTGTAGTTAGGCTCACACTCTTGCAGAGATGGGGTTGATCCAAATTCTTTACACATTAGCTATGCAACTCTGAGCGAGCTAAGAAAAACTCAGAGTTTTAATCTAAAAATACTGAGATAATACCATGGCATATGACAAGCACTCAACAAATGCCTTTTCTTTCTCCCACCAAATCCCCAAATTTTATTTCCTAAGCTATCATGGCTGACCGCACACTGACTTCACAAGTATCGGCTCCAAATAAATGTTACTGGGAGTTTTTTGTCTCCTTACTTAGATTTACTTTTCTGATACTAAATAGTTAACCCAACCCTTGGGCACAGTTCATGGGAATGTAAAATGGTGCAACTGCTATGGAAAACAGTATGGCAGTTCCTTAAATTAAGATTACCATATGATCCAGCAGTTCTACTTCAGGGCATATATCCAAAAGAACTGAAAGCAGGGACTCAAACAGCTATCTGTTCATCCATGTTCATAGCAGCATTATTCATAATAGCCAAAAGGGATGAATGTACAAACAAAATGTGGTATATACATATAATGGAATATTATTCAGCCTTAAAAAGGAAATTCTGACACATGCTGCAACACACACACACACACACATATATATATATAGAGAGAGAGAGAGGTAGAGAGAGTGAGTATGTGTAAGTGTGTGTATGGGAGGGGTGGGGGTTGATTCTGACCTCTTGCATCTTTTACCATCTCTAATTTCTAAGCCATTCTCGGGGTACTGCAAAGTAAATAGGATTGTTTGGCACTATCTCTGTGGGGACTTACACTAACCTTCTATTATGCTCGCTCACCCCCTCCCCCATTCACCGCCCCCCCCACAAGAATGAGGTATGATCTCCAGCAAAACTGAATCAGAATGGCTCCAAACTCAGGCGCATCCCACACAGAAAAAGGGAGAAGTGAAATGCTGGTGTGAAAGCAGGGAGACTAAGTGAAAATTTAGAAACTGAATGGTGAAACTTACAGCCTTCTTCCTCCACCAAGCACTACAGCCCTGCCATCTAAACTCATTACGTCTGCCAATCCCCTCCTCTCCATTATTCCAGTTACACAGACAGACAGAAAAATGAAGGACCTTTATCTGAAGAAATTGAAAACCCTCTTACCCACTACCCAGAGAAAAGAAGTAAAGATAAGTACCGGCTGGCTCAGTCGGTACAACATGCGATTCTTGATCTCGGGGTTGTAAGTTCGAGCCCCACGTCGGGTACAGAGATTACTTAAAAATAAAACTTAAAAAAAAAAAGGGTGCCTGGATGGCTCAGATGGTTAAGCATCTGCCTTCGGCTCAGGTCATGATCCCAGGGTCCTGGGATCGAGTCCCGCATCGGGCTCCCTGCTCCTTGGGAGCCTGCTTCTCCCTCTGCCTCTCTCTCTGTCTCTCATGAATAAATAAAATCTTTAAAAAAAATTTTAAAAAAAATGGTAAAACATGGGAGTTTACTAGTCACTAAGCCATGCTCATGCATGCCCAGTGAGCTTTCAATCAGTTTTGAACATTCCTTGAATATGAAGGAACTGCTAAGGATCACACAAATCTGAAGAAAGCCTCCAACAAGACCAAAATCAATGACAAAAAAAAAGTTTTAGAAGAACCAAAAACAATGCAAGAAACAAAGAAACTATAATTAATATCCTTAAAGAGGTAACAGAAGATGCTGCACCCATGAAAAAAGAACAAGATGCTACAATACAGGAACTAAGAACAAGAGCTCATAAAATAATTGTTTTAAAAGAGAGTTAAAATTTAAAAATTCAATAAAAGGGTTGAAATTTCCCAGATTGTGGAAAAAAGACAATTTTTTTGGAGATCAAATTTCTCAACACCAACACTGGAAGCCAGGCAATATGGGAACACCTCCAAACTTTTGAGGGAAAATGATTTCCAATATAGAAATCTCTCAACAGCCAAACAGTCTAGCATGAGGGTAAAAATAAATTAAAAAAAAAAAATTTCCAATGCACACTTTCACAGTAATAGTAGAGGAAACCAAAATGAAGGAATAAACCAAAGGAAGGCATAGGGTCCAGAAAACAGGGACTCAGCGAAAGTGAAAGAAATTCTCAGAATGTCAGCTAAGGGAAGTCCCAGATGACAGCTTTGCAGCAGGCCTAAAGAGAAAACAATCCAGACTAAAGCAGGAAGAAAGACAGCTACAGAAGAGATGACTACAGGAACAAATAGAACTGATAAGTTTATCTGACAGATTTGATCATGTGGAAAATTGTACCGAGAAGCATTTTATGGAGCTGCTGGAGGGTACAGAAAGACTTTGCCAGACCAAACTAAGCACATGAAAAAACTAGGCATGAAAAACAAAAGGTTACAGAAGAAAATGAAATCATAGTAAACTATTTCAGCAGTGACAAATACTTGGTCATAATGATGAAACCTCTGAATATGAATTTAACCGAAAATTGTGGAATTAACATTAGAAAGATAGGGAAGAGTCTAGTTTGTGGAAAAATCCTCCAACATCTATCCCTTTAAATCACTGACATTTACATACCTTAAATTATTCACTTCTAACAGACTCTAACTATAGAGAACAAACCAATGGCACCTAGCGGGTGGGGGAATGGGTTAAATAGGTGATGGGGATTAAGGAATGCACTTGTGATGAGCACCTGGTGATGTATGGAATTGTTGTATCACTGTATTGTACACCTGAAATGAATATAACACCGTATGCTAACTGGAATTAAAACAGAAACAAAAATAATTATTATTCAATTCTAAAAAAAAAGCCTCTATTTTCATTATTAAATTCTGTAACTATACTTTCAAGGCAAACATTCTGTGAAATGCTCTGGTTTTATCTTGGGATACTTAACAGGATCATTCTAAGGAAAAAAATAAGTTAATAAATGCAAAGCAAAAACACTAACAAAAATGAGAAGAGCTATACAAGTTTTATTAGTTACTGCCGTCGTTAAGGCACTCTGTTATCCAATCATTTGTTTGTTCTGTTTGCTATAACATAATTCTAAATGTTGGATACATTCAGTACACGTCTACTCTTACCTTCCACATTTACCAATTCAAAAATTTATTCAATCTTACAGGAAAATGGGCTGTGAACTCTTTAGTAGATTACCTCTCTAACCACTAAATCTGGTTATTTTCTAGTTTTAAAAATCTAAAACGTTTTGCACATTTTCTTTTTATAAGAAATAAATTTAACTTTTACACTATGAGTCAGGCTATCATGGAAGTCAGCTACCGCACTATGACTAGATGACCTCACAGGTTTTTGGTGTGTAAGGCACCAACCCTTACGCTAAATGGACTTAGACTGCTACGCTTTTGTGATTCTGTTGTTTTATCACTCTTAACTTTCAAATCTGTCAATGATCCTTACTCTATCTGGACTGATCCACTTTTTAATTGTTATAAGGTTAAAAAACAAATCATCATGTTTCTGACTCAAATAACATTTACTAAATGGCTTGCCAAGCCTTTTCATACACAGTTTCATTTAATACAAGTAATTCCTGTTAGGACAGTAGCCAATGTAAAAATTTAGCAGTTCTCACTAAAGACTTAAAAAAAAAACAAAACCTACTACCATACAGGAACTCAACTGGTTAATGGAGTTGGGAGCTAGATTTTTTGGATGTATGTTTGCCTTTTGAGGGAAGGATCTATTTTCTTTGCTTAGGTGTCTTTATAGCTCACTTCCTGTTCTGATTCAGCTTGTTCAATCAGCCAACTATGGGATAAATGGGGTCACTGAACTATCCTCTGTGCTATCCATGAACTATCCAACTTAGAGCAAAATTAGAAAGAGTTATATATTTAAAAAAACAGACATATCCACTAAGATTTTTTTTTTCTTTAAGATAAGGCTAAGCCCAAGGTCGGGCTCGAACTCACTGACCTGCGATCAAGAGATGCATGCTACAGTGACTGAGGCAGCCAGATGCCCCAACCACTCACTAAGGCTCTTACATAAAGCCCAGAGAAATAGACTGTATTACAAGTTAGAATTTTCATATTTATAATTATGTTTATATTGAATGTATACAATTTTCTACTTTAATAACACTGTTGCTGAGGAATTTTCTTAATTGATTAAAACAGAACTTCAATTTAGTTAAAACTGAACTTTAGAAGGGTAATACTTCTTAAAATTTTCACCATTAATCATTAAGACACTGAAAAAAATCCTCGTTGATTTTTAGATTTTCTTCAGTAAAATAGCAGCATTTCTCTCAAAAAAATGAAAATCTTACAATGGTGTTCATATTTAGTCACTCCGAAGAAAAAAACCCTACAGAGGTCATGGAAAAACATGCTCCCCACATCCTAATGTAGAAGCTACCATTCCTCATATTAAGGCTTCATAAGATAATCTGTAGCCTTCGAAAGAAGGATTCTAAAGGTAATTTAAAAAACTGGAGAAATTTCTCTTTAACAGCCATTTCACAGTAAGAGCCATTTTTATGCTCCATATTTTAAGTTAGACTTGGGAAAGAATGCTTATTTATTTTCAGCCATTCCAATACCCTGACAATGTTATACCCCACATTCACTTCCTCAAAGAACTTAGAATACACTCTTTACACATCACAAATAAGACTAATACCAAGCTGCAAATGCACAGACTTTCAAGCACTTTTTACTTTTAAAGGTAAGCATTAAAACAAAATAGCTTTAAAATACTAACCACCTAAAATTCCAGACTAAAGGTCGTATAAGTTCCATCCTCAAAACCATTTTCCTAGAAGCAACACTCTCCAAAACCGAGAGAACTTTACCTTGTGCCAGAGTACCTGATGGCTATGCTTAGTTGTCCAAGCTTTTCTACAGGCAAAACAGCAGGGAAGAAGTAACCCTGCTACTACATACTCCTGTGCAGCATTTTAAAAAACTGTGAAAACAGCCATTCTAATTCAAACATATAGAGAATTATTCATGATTTAAGCTACAATTAGACCAGCAATACTAAAACTGCTTGACATGTCATTTTTCCTAAAAAACAAAAATACCTTCACAATACATTCTCAATGTACATTTATAATAAAGGTCACTATGTGCTTTAGGCTTTTGATCACATAAATATCTAATTTTCAACCACTCTCCATGTTGTACCACCATCAATTGTATATCAATAAATAAGCAGGTCCATCTATTTCAAATAAATACTTTCTGAAAATTATACGGCTAGCCTACCTTTTAAAAGAAAATTGCCTTAGGCCTGTCTGAAAAGGACCCTTATGAATTTGTCATTTTCTGATGCTAAAACATTTGGCAGTCACTTGATCCGGCAAAAAAACGTCAACGCTCCTGATTTTATCATTTGCTGCAGGAAAAAAGAATATGGCTGAAAATTCTTTCTGAAGGGTGGTGGTATTCCAAATAGGACCACTCGAAACACTTGAGAATACTGAGCTGTGCGGAGGGTGCAGGGAGGATACCTTATGAAACAGCACACTTCGGGCCCTGCACACTACCTCATTTCCCTAATAGGGATGAAAAGCTCAGGCCTCTGGTGGCTTCCAGCTGACGCCAATGCTCTCCACACCCCTTTTTTTGACAGGATTTTCTGGCGTTGGAGTCTGTGTCACAAATAACGAATTCTGTGATCACGTCTAAACGGTCTTAATAATGAATCAAGCACCTTTTACAAGACCAAACCCTTCGCGATCCCATTCCCTCCCATCTCCCTCCGCAGCCCAGCACACCTAGGCGGGTACTCTACACCGAATTCTACAAATCTTGCAGTACATTAACTGGGAGATAGAAACAATATAAAAAATAAGAGTTTCGGCCATTCCCCTCGCTGCAACCGAAATTACAGGCTCCATTTCCTGTCCCCAAGGGGACTGCAAAGTCGCCTGCTGAGAACGGGACGCCTCCCGCCCCCTCCAGGCTGGCGCCCGCGGCCCCCGCGCTCCCCCTGCCCGGGCCCCGCGGGCGCGAAGAGGTGGCGGGGACCCGGGGCGCCCTCCCCTCCCCCTCCCAGCGTCGGCACCCACCTCGCGGCAGCGGCTTCACCTCCCCGTTTTCCTCCCGGGCGGCCCCGCCGGCCTCGCCTGCCCCGCCGAGGCCGTGCCTCCTCCTTTCCTTCTCTCGCTTCTCCTTAGGTCGGCGAGGCTTGGCGTTGGCCGAGGAGGCGGCGGCGGGCAGCAAGAGATGGTGAGGCTGAGCGTGCAGCAGCGTAGGAGGGACCAGCAGTTTGCGCGGCACCGGCTGAGACGAGGAAGCGGAGGCTGAGGAAGGGACCGCGGAGCCAGCGGAAAAAGAGAAACTGCTCCGAGCAGAGGACGGGGACGGGGCAGCAGACAGACCGGGAAAGCTCCAAGACGCGGGGCTGCCATAGCTCTGAGGCGAAGGTGCCGCCAGCGGCTGCAGCTGCCTGCTGTTCCCGCCGCTGCCCCCCTCTCCGTTCAGTCTCCGCGGCGCCTTCTTCTCCTCAGTCCGGACCTTCTTGGCCGACAGAGGACCCGGTGGGTCCCGGAAGGGGGGCTGCAATTTGCCAAACGGTTCTTTCTCCGAGACGGCGGCGGCGGCGGCGGCAGCGCCGCTGTGCACTGGGCTCGGCGGTTCCGCCATTTTGCGCTCCTGTTGTATTTACTCTCCTCCGCTCCCGGGCGCGGGGCAGGGGCGGGCCCTCAGCGAGGGGCGGGGGAGGGGCGGAGGAGGAGTGGCGCGGCCGGGCCCTCGGCAGAGCCCTCCATTGGACGAGCCATGCTGAAGGATCCCTCTGGGAACCAACCAAAGGCGTCAATCTGGAGCCGAAGAGGCGGTATCGCCAAGCGGACCAGTTTTGGAGGTCAAAGCTCCGCGGGGCGCTGCTAGTGGTGGAGCGAACTGTGAGGGGAGGGTCTTCCACTTGTCGCCAGCGTGAACCCTGGTGCCCGGTGAGTGTCCGGAATGAATCCCCAACTCCGGACCCTCAACTCTGCCCCCGCCCAGGCGCGCTCGTCTCGGCTTCAACTCTGTCATGTGTCACTTTCTCTTCCCTTTATCCCCTGGGGTCCTTTTGGTCCCTCCCCGTCTCTTCGCGCTCAGAAAGCCGAATTTCGCTGATGCTTAGCTCAGAGAAGAAAATTTTGTGCGGAATTCAGTCCTTCCTTCTGTTAGGCAGCAGTCGTTGGATGGGAGGGACTAAAACTCACTTGGTGTCCTGACAAGATTTGTTACTGTTGCTAAGATCGTCAACTCTTAATGCTTTAAGGGAGGTAACTTCGTGCAAAGCCAGAACTTTCGGATTACTTCCGAGCTTGAAGGTAAGACTCCCTGGATAATTTTTCTTTTCAACTTTAGTGATACACTCTTAAAGATCTTAATTTTATTGCAACTATTTATAACTGAGGCTTGCTAAGAAAAATCCATTAGCTATATTTATTGATGTTTGAAAAGCAAGGATTTTTTTAGGTGTAAAATAGCGGTTAGCACCCTGAGTGTTCAGTGCTTTATGAATGTGTATTTTGATTTCTAGCTTAAAAGATAAGGAATTAGGGGAGATGGGTTACAGTAACACGACTGCAACCAAAGCGAGGAGCAAGATTTTAATTCAACTCAGTTCTCACATAAGATTAACAAGTCAAAGGAATAGATGTAAAAATAAAAGTAGTCAAAACAGGAAATGAGCAGTCCGAGAATATTCTAAGTCCTAAAAGGAGCCCTATGTTACCTGTAACTTTTTAGAAAACAGAAGTAACTTTCCAGGGGCTCCTGGGTGGCTCAGTCATTAAGCGACTGCCTTTGGCTCAGGTCATGATCCCATGATCCCATGGTTCCGGGATCGAGCCCCACGTCAGGCTCCCTGCTCAGCGGGGAGCCTGCTTCTCCTCTCCCTCTGCCTGCGCAGCTCTGCCTACTTGTGCGCTCTCCCTCTCTCTGTGTGTCAAATAAATAAATAAAATCTTAAAAAAAAAAAAAAGTAACTTTCCAGCATTACCGGTTCTTGTGACCTCACGAAGTTGGAATTTTTTATTTTGTTTTCCCTTTTTTGTTTAGAATACTTGGGAGTCAAAATTTAATAATGGACCTTTTTTTAGGTGCCTCAAATTTTTAAAGTAATGAAAGTATTTACTTCCTTTAATACCTTAAACGATGAAAGAAAGTGAAAACTTTGTGGTTGGAATTGACTGTCAGCATGTGTCTTCATGAAAAGTAGCATTGTTGGAAGAGTGGACAGAGGATGGGGCTGGAAATCACTGGGTAATAACCAGCTGGCTTTGTAACCTCAGTCATCTGTCAGAACCTCTGTTTTATTTGAATGAATTCAATTACATGATCACTAAAGTCTCTTACATGCTCTTAACTCTGCCATATTCAAGAATCTTTTCAAAATCACACTGAAACCATTACAATTAAAATAGCCTCTTAATTGTTGACCCTCCAGATACATAAATGTTACTCATATTTGTTAATATAGTACCTGGAAACTTGCGCCATTTATTTTCTCATCTCCCGCGTAGAAGTCTGGAAAATCCGATTTGGCCCAGCTAAGTGTACTCTCACTCTCATGAATTTGTTTCTGCTTGCACTATAGGCTTTTATACTGTTATACACTCTTATCAGTCCTAACCCCACATTTGCAGAGCCTGGGCAAGAGTATGGCTTGGAGGCTCACATACTATGTGTCTAAATATTTAAGTTATAAATCAAGATAACAAACTATTATAAAAAATGTATTCCGGGACACCTGGCTGGCTCAGTCAGTGGAGCATGTGACTCTTGATCTCAAGGTTGTGAGTTTGAGTCCTACGCTGGGTGTAGAGATTACATAAAAAAATAAATCTTAAAAAAAATAAAAATAAAAAATGTATTCTACTCTACCACCTTGACTGAAATAATGATCTGGAAGGCCATGTTTAAATTTATAATTTTCAGACTTCTAGTGTTCTCCGCCAGATCCTGTTCTCTTCCCATTCCCAGCTTCTTCACCCACCACACCAGAAGGGACCATGCATGCGTGCACCTAACATGTGTAAGCTTATGTCTGCATCCCTTCATGCAGATAGTGATGTGTAATCAGCAGCTCTGTCTGCTGTCTGATCTAGGCAGACATGGCCCCTTGATCTCATGGACTTCTTGCTCTTTGCAATAGGAGGATCCTTCCAGGTCTAAGGGCAATTCAGTTATCTGTTATCAGTGCTCAGTTATCTGTTTTCTCTCCTGTGTAATCAGCCATCTCCTTTCAACTAGATCAATCCTCGTAACAGTGAAGTAGGAGAGAACTCCCACCACTATCACCAATTTCCTGTTGGCTTCATCTCTGCTACCACTAGAACCATCCACTTTTCTCCATGCCCATTGTTGGCACGCTATCCAAAGTACTATCCCTTATCACCAGGATGACTATCCTGGCCTTTTTTTGTCATCTCTTTATATTCTTGTTTTCTCAAGTCTGTTCTCCATTCTACCCAGAATGCTATTTTTAAAACCTAAATTTGATCATATCACTTTCCTTGCTTCAGACCTGCCCGCGGCGGGTTGCCAATGGCTTCCGTTGCTTTTAGGATAAAGAACAAATCCTTAATGTGACCCATCATGAACTAGTCCCTTCTTCTTCTGTATCAAGGTGAAAGCTCTTTAGTGTCTAGATTGCACCATGCTATCTTTCAACATAAGAATATTGCATATGTTGGGGCACCTGGGTGGCTCAGTCGGTTAAGCATCTGCCTTGGGCTCAGGTCATGATCCCAGGCTCCCGGGATCGAGCCCTGCATCAGACTCCCTGCTCAGGGGAGAGCCTGCTTCTCCCGCTCCCTCTGCCTGCCGCTCTGCCTACTTGTGCTTTCCTGTCTCTCTGTCAAATAAATAAATAAAATCGCAAAAAAAAACACTGCATATGTCCTTTCCACTGCCTGGAATGGTTTTCTCTTTACCTGATGCTTATATGATGGTTTGGATAGTGAGCACAGTGGAGTAAGATACCATGAATACCTCCTGTATTTCTAACCTGCGTGACTTGATGGACAGTCATAACATTCACTGCACTAGGAAACATTGGAAGTGTGACAAGTTTGGGCTACTCCTTGACCTTGGACCTGATGAACCTGAGGTGCCTATGAGAAAGCACATCTTTTGGATCTCAGCTCAAGCCAAGTCTCAGTTGTTTGGAAAAGCCTACCTTTTCTTCTCCATCAAGACTAGATTCTTTGTTTGTACCTGTTCTTTTTATCCCCATTTCTTTCGCTTTTGGTGGTTGTTGTCAGCTCACTGATAATCTCTCCCATCCCTTTTCATTCCCTTCTCTATAGCAACAGCTCTATTGAAAACATACTAACATATATCTTGCTTCTCCATCTTGTTTGAAACTCTGAGTTTCAGACTCTCACTTTGCACACTTCTGTGTGATACTGTGCCTCACAGTGTCTTCTGAGAGCTCATAAATGCTGACACTTTCCAAGTTCCCTCCTACCTGTGTAGTCTGTACATTTGAAAGTTGTTCCTTCTCTCTGAGCTGGGGATCACTTCCCCAATTCTGCATCACAGAATTTCAAGTTATTATTACTCTTTCAGTATCATGCCAAAAGCCCTCCCTTCTATCAAATTTCTGTGTTATGACTGTACCATCCTCCACTGACTTGCTGGTGATTTTGCCACACTTAATGAAGACTTTGATATTTTGCTCATGTTCATCCCCTCTACCCTTCAGCCAACATTTTAACTGACCTCCGTGTCCATGCTAATGAGCCATCAAATATTCTTGCCTCTGTTTCTTCTTGGACTTGCATTTCCATTCCATTTCAGTCACAAATCCCAGTGGACCTTCCTTGATCCTTTTCATCACCCTTCCATCTCTGAAATCCTAAACTACAATGTTTTAATATTCAGGGTCCTCACTCCTCTATACCATGCCCTTGTCCTTTGACCTCAGGAGAACTCCCAGACTCTAGATCTTTCTTTTTCACCTAATTATGATTGCCAAATAAAATACAGGACACCCAGTTAAATTTGAATTTCAGATAAACAATGAACAAATTTTTAGTCTAAGTATGCCCCATACAGTATTTGGGACATATATATACTAAAAAAATACATTCTTTGTTTATGTGAAATTCAAATTTAGGAGCTCCTGGGTGGCTCAGTCAGTTAAGCATCTGCCTTCAGCTCAGGTCATGATCCTGGGGTCCTGGGGTCCTGGGGTCCTGGGATCAAGCCCAGCATTGGGCTCACGGCCTAGCAGGGAGCCTGCTTCTCCCTCTCCCTCTGTCCCTCCGCCCCTCCCCCCGCGCTGTGCACTCTCCCTCTCAAATAAATTAAAATCTTAAAACAAAAAAAAATTCAAATTTAACCAGATGTCCCTTTTTAATTTTCTCAATAGAGCTGGTAGCCCTGCACTAATCTATCCTTTTTGTACTTTCTTCACTATCTAACCTAGAGCCTACGGTATGTAATCGGTACCAAACATTTGCTAGCATCTCCATTCCTCACACTCTATAATTCTCTTCATCTCTATGCTGCCGGTAACCCCTCTACCTGCTCTTCATATCCAGCCTCCTGAGCATTGGCTCCCTCTTTTCCATTTAAGTGTTGGTGGTTCTTAGGTGTATGTCACTGCTCTTGATCTCACTTTGCACACTTGTGTGATATTGTGCCTCACAGTGTCTTCTGATAGCCCATAAATGCTGACACTTTCCAAGTTCCCTCCTACCGTAACCTTGTACCTGATTACTGACTCTTATCCAGATGCCAAGTGGACGTCACCACCTTTGTAACCACAAGCACCTCAGAGTTCATGCCACCCACTCCCATCTTCCCATGTGTCATCTCCTACATTCCTTATCATTCAAACTGCAAACTGGGAATCTTCTTTGACTTCTTTCTTCCCTCCTCCTCCACCTTCAATTGGTTACGATCTCTAGTCAGTTTCCTAGTCAGTTTCCGCTGCTTCTTGCCTCAGGCCTCAAGTCCACTTGAGTTTTGTCAATGAATTTCCTTACTGACGGGTCTCTCGGCCTTCAGTCTAAATCTTCTAAACTGTCCTCCATGCTGCTACCAGAATTGTAGTTCTAAAATGTAAACCTGATTATGCTTCAGTCTCTTCCCTTTTGCATATGGAATAAAAGTCACACATTTTAGTGTAGATACAAGCCATTCTTGGTATATAACCCCAGCACTCCTATCTTTCTCACTCTCCTACAGCTTCCCTCTCTTTCATCTATTCTGAACCATTGTAATTGCCAAAAGAGGTGTACTCCATGTCCCTGTGTGCATTCTCTTTCCTCTGCCTGGAATACAATACTAAAGGCTTACTTACCCTTCAAGATTTAGTTCAAAAATCTCCCTTGTGTGGTGCTCCTGACTTGTCAGTCAAAATTGATCATGCATTTGCACCGTCATCATTCTGTGTGGGGTCATTTAACACACTGGTCTCTGCTTCTAGCCTGTGAGCTCCTCTACGGCAGGGATAACGTAGTATTTATGTTTGTGTGCATAGTATCTGGGATATAGTCAGTGCTCAATAAATGTATGTTGAAAAGAAGTATATAAAGTGCAGGTTTGTGATCTTTATGGTAAGAGGGGACCCGGGGTTACAAACTTGAATGCGAAATGGTTTTGGAAGGCTAAAAAGTGATAAAAATAAGGCAGGATGAATGTAATATAATAGGAAGTGGTGAGGACTATGGAAAACTGGGGATACATGCTTTATCTACAAGGTACATTTGCTTCTCAGCTCTAGCTGATTGTTCTCATATGAAAATGAAGTGGACCTACCTGCTAAATATGTAGATTTTTTTTAATGTGAAGTTTCCTAAGAAGCTGTGTAAGCCAAACAGAATTTATCTGTGGGTCATTGTAACCCAGTCTGACTTCTGATCTAGAAAATAGCTTAGTTTGGCTCAGGTACCTTTTGAGAGTTTTGTTTGTTTGTTAATCCACAACCCTACCTTTGTCAGTTGCTGGAATGGATGCTAAGCAAATAAAAGTGGTCCTTGAACAGCACAAGTGTCAACTGCGTGGGTCCACTTACATGAGGATTTTTTAATAAATACAATACTCGAAATGTAGTTTCTCAGTCTTACGATTTTCTTCATAACAGTTTCTTTTTTCTAGCTTACTTTTTTATAAGAATACAATATATAATACAACATACAAAAAATGTATTAATTGACTTATTGTTAAGGCTTCTAGTCAATGGTAGGCTATTAGTAGTTAAGTTTTGGGGGGAGTCAAAGGTTGTATGCAGATCTTTGACTGTGCACAGCACCCCTAACCCCTGCATTATTCACGGGTCAACTTATACTCAGACTTCCATCCATAATAAGTGTTTGTTGGCAGTGCTTCAGGCTGCCCTCTGCACATCTTAGAATCTGCTTTCTCTATACGTAATGCCCTCCAATATTCCTGAGCTGAACTGCGTTTTCACTCTTTTTCACTCTACAGGTATACTATCCTCTGGCCTTGTCCACATTCCTGACACCCTTGGATAAAGGTCCTTGTGCTTTATAAAACCCTGTATGAACCTTAAAGACACCTCTTTTACCCATCTGGCTTGGACATCTCAAAGTCCTGCACATTGACCTCATTTTTATGTGTCTTTCTGACTTGAGTTACCACTTGTAAAGGGTGGTTCTGTGCTTTAGGAAAGCCTGACCTTTTCAACTACCACGTTGACAGTTCTAATTTAGTCCACATCTAGTACAGGGGCCAGCAAACTTGTTTTTAAAGGGTCAGGTAGTAAATATTTTAGGCTTTGCCGACCACATGGTCTTCCTAGCAACTACTGCTTGTTGCAGAAAAGCAGCCATAGACAGCATGTAAACAAATGGGTGCAACTGTGTCCCAGTAAAACTTCATAAAATTAGGAAGCAGGCTAGATTTGACCTGCAAGACATAGTTTACAGACTCTTGCTGTAGGATTTTGATTTCCACCTTTAGGCCATATGAAAAGATTGTTGAGCATCTCATGCCACACTCCTCTTTGCTCATGCTGCATCAGCCACACTAGCATTCTCTCTGTTCCTTGATCATGCCCATCCTGTCTGAGACCCTTTGCCCAGGCTGTTTTCCCTACCTAGAATGCTTCCTCCTGCCCACCCACAACTCTCTCTTCTTGCAGATGTCATAAGGCCTTCCTTAACCATTCTTAGGTGGCTCTCTTTTCATTATTCTCTATCATGGTACTTTCTTTTGTAATTATTTTACAATTATTTCTTTACTTTTTATCGTCCGTCTCCCTCAGTAAATAGTAAGCTCCATAAGGACTTTTGTATTCACTCTTATTCACCTATGTATCTGTTGAATCTAGTAAAATGCCTTGTATACATTAAACACTCAACAGGTGTTTATTGGATATATCAGTATCGATAAATCAGTCAGTGACTCAGCCTGTATTATGATTTGCCAATGTAATTGTTTTCACCAGAAACTGATAGAATAGCAAAGGTATATCCACCAAAAAAAAGTCAAAATTTTAGCATTCTGACGGAACAAGTTATGAAGGCATGTGGGTTTCAGTCATGGTCACTGTTTCTTAGTGTATTTTTACATTGATACATTGAAAATTAGTACAGCTAGGGGCCTGGCTGGCTTAGTACGTAGAGCATGAGACCCTTAATCTCAGGGTTGTGAGTTCAAGACCCACATTGGGTGTAGAGCCTACTTAAAGCAAAAAAAATTTTTTAATTAAAAAAAAAAGAAGAAAGAAAATTCATACAACTAGAATGCCATTCTATAGCTTTTCCCCCAAAGGTACAGAATAGCTCCAGCTGCAGATCTGAATAGGTAAAACAACACCAAGTTTATAGCATGAGATTTTATGTGGTATTATGCCTCCATAGGGATGGTCAAGGCTATAAGAAAAACACTGATAAAATCCTGTCCTTTAGGGATGCCTGGGTGGCTCAGTTGGTTAAGCGTTTGCCTTCGGCTCAGGTCATGATCCCGGAGTCCTGGGATTGAGCCCCACACCAGGCTCCCTGCTCAGCAGGGAGTCTGCTTCTCCCTCTGCCCCTCACCCCGCTCCTGCTTGCTTTCTCATTCTTTCTCTCTCTCAAATAAATAAATCTAAAAAAAAAAAAAAAAAAACTGTCCTTTAGGAAGAAAGGTCTGTTTGGGTAATAGATGAGGTAGTGACAGGAGTAAGAGGGGCAATTCGATTCTTTGATAGCTGTCTTCAGAACCTGGAGTTAAGCAACTCTGAATAAATTTCAAAAAACTCTATTAAAGTAGAACAAAACATAGTATCTAAAGCTAGTCTCTGTATTCATCTGAAAACCTTCTATTGTACTATTGGAGTAAAAAGCTTTTAGATCAACATTGCATCTGTCCAAACAGAACCCTGTTAAAAGAAGTATTGGAATTAACTTCAGAAAAGGAAATTTACGAAGCTGCATGACATTACATTATTGCCCTTTCTATTAGCAAATAAGATTTCTATCAAGTTTGAAGTCCATGTATACATATATGACAAGAACCCACTGAACCATAGATTCATCATCAATTTCTCTGGCATACCAACACTGGGCTCTGTAATGATTATGTAAATCCCTTCCCTCACCCTGATTATAATCATTAAATATAGGAAGTAGAAAAGAACCATTTGAGATCCCAGGGTTGAAATATATTATACATTGTAAATAGTGTTGCATATGGAAATAATTAAAATAACTGTGGTTAAAAAAATAAAAGGCATTCAATTATTACTAGAATTACAAGAAAAAGTTAAAGCACCTAAATAGCATTTAGTTAGCCATATAGTATCCAATATAAAATATTTTTAAAAAAAATAAAGAATGGGGGCACCTGGCTGGTTTTGTCGGTAGAACGTGACTCTTGATCTCAGAGTTGTAAGTTCTAAGCCCACGTTGGGTATAGAGATTACTTAAAAATAAAATATTTTAAAAATAAATAAATAAAAATTTAAAAAAATAAAGGATGGATATGGGGACACTGGGAGAGAATTATCTGTAAATTCAACTGCCACTATCAGTTCAGTTGGATGTCTCAAAAACATTTCAGATTTATCATACAGCTCCTTCTCACAATATTTTACAGATTCCTCCTCTCCTCAAGCATTATTAATGGTGGAAGCCCTCAAGTTTCAATTCAAGAACCCTTTTTTTCCGCCCTCACATTATTCTTTTTTCTGGCCAATCTCAAAATGCCATAACTTCAATAAATTGGTTTTATAGTAACAGCTCCCCAGTGGACATCTCTAAACCTGATTGTTCCTCTGTGTTTGTGATGTAACTACTCATCTTCCACATATATGTCAAAAACATCTCAAGCTCAACATGTCCATGGCAGAGATGGCTAGTATATGTTTGCCCCCCTTCTTCCTTACTACCTGAACCTTTATTTCATTTAGTTTGCAATGTGCCTAGCTTAAATAGAAAAAAATAGCCTGCCCAACCTCCCTTACTTTTGGAGATGCCAGTGATGTGGTGGAAGTCTTTGGGTAAGGTTTTCAGGAAGCTCCTTTAGGGGTGGGAAGAGGCGCTTAGCCTATTTTCCCTTACCCCTTTCTCTCCTGCCTGGAACCTGGGTAAAGGGAAAAAAAGGGCAGTAACTGCTCAAGATTGAAAGCTTTCAGCCATGTATATTATATATATAATATATATTTTTTTTTATTTAACATTTTAGGTGAGTTGAATTCTCACCTCTTAACCAGTAATATCATTTTCCAGCAAATATGAGCCACCCACTTGCTCAACCACAACCTTCTTTCCAGTTTGAGTTTGTACTCAAGTTCAGCGGAAGGAGAGCAAAGTAGGGGAAAGTGGAGTTGAAAATTGTAAGGGAGGGAGTGGCCCATAGTTTAAAGGCTTCGTTGAAGAGCCAGGAGCAACCACAAAGCAGGAAGAAGGTATAAAGAGTAGAAGGAGCCAAATAGAGTAAACAGAAAGCATCCATAAATGTTTCTTTTGGAGTTAATTTTGCTGCCAGAACTTTTATATGGAAGGACATCACATCATTTTAGAAAGGGATAGGAAGCCTATAAAATGTATGACAGGAGCCTTATTCAATGTTGTAAAGCTCTAAAAAGAAAAGCATGTTTTGTTGTTCTACTCAGTTCTCTGGGAAGAAGGAGCTATTTTAGCTAATAACTGGTGAGTAGAGAGTAAAGTATATTATAACCA
Organism: Zalophus californianus; assembly: GCF_009762305.2. Lineage (NCBI taxonomy): Eukaryota > Metazoa > Chordata > Mammalia > Carnivora > Otariidae > Zalophus > Zalophus californianus. The sequence continues at coordinate 21,616,616 of NC_045606.1, read as the reverse complement.
TGAAACCTAGGTGTGGCAAAGAGGTGTAAAGAAAAATGATAAACTCATAGAATGTCTGGATTGAAAAACAAACCCGTACCCAATTTGTGAATTTTCTTTACCACATATTCTTTCCTTTCTTCTTGAACAGGAACACTTCGCCTCCAGAGTAACTGTTCTCTCCTTCATAGTTTCAGCCACACTATCAGACCATCACTGTGGCTAGAAGTGTAATACTTACTGAGTGCCTCATATAAGCCTCGTGTTTGTGGACATTTCACCTCATCCCATGCTTTGAAAAGTTTTCCAGGGCCCTTTTCAAAACTGAACTGGAATTCCACATTCATTCTGACTCTAAACCAGTTTTCTTTCTAATATGTCCTATCTTGCAAGGGGAAGCAGAAATCTAAAGCATCAAAATTTTAAATTCAAACATTCACCAGGCCTTTTTAGAAGTTTCAGTTAATTAAATTGCTATATTCAGAAAATAGGCATTCAGAAAAGATGCAGTGTTCCTTAGGGCACTGGTGCTTTTATCTCCTAAAAAAAAAAAATAGGCCAGGATTATTTCTAGGGGAAGGAGTGAGAATGGGAGAGAGTAGGGAAGACCAACAGACCTATAGAAACAGTGGCCTCAGCTTCCAGAGACACTTTATAATTCAGTTGCCCAGAGAAAGTCTGGGCAACCTGAACGTCCTGAAGCAGGTCTAACAGATTCCAAGGGGAGAAGGGGAAGACCCACAGTTAGAAGAAAAGAGTTTTGTGCAAATACTGTACCTAGAGCCAGGAAATTTCAAAGCTATGACTGTCACAAAGTTATCATTTCATCATTTTAGTTTCACAGATTTTACTTTGAAAAGCTTTTACAGGGCCATGAAATAACACGTATCTTGCCTTAGATTCAAGTGCTGGCTCTTGATTCCCCTCAGATGAATTAGTACTTTTCTATCTTTGAGTGAAAAATAGATGTAACTTTAAACAGTTAAGAACCATCGAATAGATAACCACTTTTTAACTTTTAAATCTAACTCAAGCTGTGATTAAATCTGCTTACATTATAATTCCTATTCTTTTTTTTTTTTTTAAGATTTTATTTTTAAGTAATCACCACACCCAACATGGGGCTCAAACTCCCAACCATGAGACCACGAGTCGCAAGCTCCACCAACTGAGCCAGCCAGGTGCCCCTGTAATTCCTATTCTTAGGATTTTAATCCTGGTCTTTTCCCCATATTTAATTTTTTTTAAGATTTTATTTATGTATTTATTTGAGAGAGAGAGAGAGAAAAAAACTGCATGAGAGGGGAGAGGGTCAGAGGGAGAAGCAGGCTCCCCGCTGAGCTGGGAGCCCGATGTGGCGCTCGATCCCAGGACTCCGGGATCATGACCTGAGCCGAAGGCAGTCACTTAACCAACTGAGCCACCCAGGTGCCCTTCCGTATTTAATTTTAATGCGTGAAAAATTCAAATTCTATACTATTGTCACTGGGAGTTTTACATCTATTAGGGAAAGAGGACAGAAAAGGGAAGGTGCAAATCTAGTCCCTGGAAACCTTGAATACCAAGGCCTGAAACCTGGAATCAAAGTTTGCCATATCCAACCTTGCCAATGTAGATGCATAAGTCTAAGTCCCAAAGAGGAGAAACTCTCTTTTTGTAAAGTTATTTTAACTTGGGTGGAGTTTGCCTTGAAGGCTTAATCTTGCCACCTGGCTTCACAAATACCAGCAGTGTCCCTTGCTCATCACCTTGATCTAGGTCAGAAGTGTGAGGCGTATGGACGTTCAGTCTCTTCAACTTCCTCACAGTGAACTCTCAGTACAGAGGCACAGGTCACACAAGTTCTAAATACCAAGGGAAGTGCTTCAGTGATTATCATAGGAAAATAAGCCCAAAGTAATGCAGCACCAGTATAAACAACAGGTATATGGTCATAATGTGTTACGCTTATAAATGAATAAATAACTTAGTTGAGATTCAATATGACTTCTGATACTCTAGGTAGAGGCATTAAACAGAAAAAGACAAATATATTAGCAGCAAATGATAATAGATTTGTTTGAAGATGTAAGAGACATCATTATTTTATTTCTATTGGCATGCTAATGTCTGTTTTTTCACTCTATAAATAATTAAAAATATAAATCCTATTTATATCAATTCACATTGCCTCTTCTGCCCCCCCAGAATAACCTCTCATGTTTATGTTTAGTAATTTTTTAAAATTTTTTTGCTAATCAGTGATGTTATTATTTTCTACAGTCTCTTTATTCCTTGGTATACTACCACTTATGTTAGAGGTGCTTCTCTTACTATGTTTATGGATTCCCTTTTTCAGTTTATTTTCAAGTAATTATTAGCTAGTCTGCTTTTTCTTATTTTCCATGTACATTGTGTTCAGTTAGCAAATGCTTATTTTTTTAAAGTTTTTATTTAAGTAATCTTTATACCCAACGTGGGGCTCGAACTCACACCCCAAGTTAGCAAATACTTACTAAGCATGGTCCCAGGCATTAGACTAAGTTCTGGGAATATAGCAGTAGACAAGGCAGACATGGTCCCTGTCCTCATCGAGCAGACCTTACTTTCTAGTACAAAATACGTTTCCAATAAACCTTTCATTGGTGCTTCGTTATTCAAGACTGTTGTTTCATTTGTTACTCATTTATTCATACAACAAACAGTATTGAGAATCTGTATGTACCCAGCACAGCATGATGATATAATTAAGAAGATAGACATAACAGGAGCGCCTGGGTGGCTCAGTCAGTTAAGTGTCAGGCTCTTCATTTCGGCCCAGGTCATGATCTCAGGGTCATGAGATCGAGCCCCACATGGGGCTCTGCGCTCAGTGCAGAGTTTGCTTGTCCCTCTCCCTTCTCTCCCTCCTTTCCCTCCTCTTCCCACCACTTGTGCATGCTCTCTCTCTCTCTGTCTCTAAAATAAATTTTTAAAAAAGACATAACAGGTAAATTCAAGCACTGTGGTTAAAATAATGAAGTGGTAGCATGAACTATGTACATTGAAGACAGAAAAGGCAGATCAACAGCTCTAGCTGGAGAAATGGGAAAAGCATCCTGGAGAAGATAATATTCAAGCAGATTAAAGATTAGTAGGCAAAGAAGATGGAGAAGGACTTTTGAGGCTGAGGAAAGAGCATTTGGAAAAAGATAAGGAGCCATATGTTCGATGTGACATTCTGTGTAAAGTTCATTGTAGTTCAAGTATAAAGGACATGAACTATCAGAAAAGGAGAGGAGGTTCTCAAATGGGCTAAAGCCAGATTGTGAAAGGTGTTGCTTGCGACTGCCTTGGCGTGCTGAAGAGTCAGTGAACACATCTTACTAACTTAAGGGCTTTAATGAGGAAGAGTGAAAAATGTTCACGTAACTGTGTTTCACTTCCTGCTAATTGCTCATGGTTTCACCAGGTACTGCTTCCTGACTTTAGCTGAATAGTTCTGCTTGCCATGTAAGACTCGTTTGCCTTTTGACTATCTGTGTGATACTTAAACACTATTCCAGTTGTCACAGCTTTTTCTTTTATTATTATTCATTTTAGAGAGAGGGGCGGGGAGGGGCAGAGGGAGAGGGAATGAGAGAATCCCAGGCCGACTCCATGCCCAGCACGGAGCCCAGTGCAGTGCTGATCTTACGACCCCAAGATCATGACCTGAGCTGAAACCAAGAGTCAGATGCTTAACCAACTGAGCCACCCAGGCACCCCTCACAGCTTTCTGCAAACCAAATAATAATAGGAAAAATTTGAAATTCTAAAATTAGATTTATTTTTGCTCTTACTAAAGAATCATTGGAATTTAAAATGTCATATTCACTTTACACAGCTAATGTCTTCATTTAGCTGTCTTATTTATATTCCTATTTATGACTATTTACTTTTTTTATTTGAAAGCATAAAAATACTTTGAAAGTAGAATCATTAAATACTTTGGTGTTGGTTGTAAAACAATATTTAGGTAGCTTCTCTCTTTTTCTTTATTTTTAAAAATTAAATGTCTATTTTGAAGAGATATTTGCCACACATATAGATGCCAAAGGAGAGAAGAATGGTTTAAAATACTGTTAAACTAGGGACACCTGGGTGGCTCAGTCGGTTAAGCATCTGCCTTCGGCTCAGGTCATGATCCCACGGTCCTGGGATCAAGTCCCCTGTCGGGCTCCTTGCTCAGCGGGGAGCCTGCTTCTCCCTCTGCCTGCCTCTCTCAGTCTCTCATTTTCTCTGACAAATAAATAAATAAGATATTTTGAAAAATAAAATAAAATACTGTTAAACTAAAGTCACTGAAACTTAAATCAATGGTTATTCTTACAGGAGGGATCAAGTCAATACTTACCCTATTCTTGAAAAGGAAAATCTGAAAGTGGACTGTTGGTGGTGTTAAAAGTAAAACTTTCCTTAATTTCAAGAAGCATATATTAAGCACTTATTTTGTGCCAAACTCAGTCTTAGTCACTGGAAATACAAAAATGAATAAAACACAATCCCTGCTCTCAATAGACTTACTGTCCAGTGAAATGTTAAGTTGAAACACATGAAACTGCTTTTTTTTTTTCGGTCAAAATGGTCCAACACCAGTTCAGCGTAACATGTATATGTGAACAGAGATTGGCCATGATAGAGACAGGAACGAGGTACTACATGCACTGAGAAAGTGCTTCATGCCGCCTAGAGCACACAGTGAAAGCTTCCCAAAGGAGATGACATTTGAGCTGAGTTTTAGAAAATGATTGGGAGGTCACTGTGTATCTCCAGGAAGCAAAGAGAATGAGGGCATTCCAGAAATAGGAGAGAGCACATGCAGAGTCGTTGAACCGAGAATGAGCCTCACGCATGTGAGAAACTGCAAATAGTTCAGACTGGTTGGTGTGCCAGATATGTCCCCTGGGGGTGACAGGAGTCAAGACAGGTGAAGTAAGCAGAGGGCAGAGGGTTGGGTGTGGTAAGCCAAAGAGCTTGATTTTATCCTTGAAGTTGGTGAGGTGTATGTAACCCAGAGAGTGTGTGAGGCAATCTGTCAGGGTTCAGAAAGAAAATATCACCACTTATATAGTTACCTTTGCCTTATCTTTTTAAATTTTCCAATTAAACGGGTTATAATGCATGTAATTCCTAATGCAGTAGTGGATGTAAATAATTTATGAATAAGTAAATATGCATGTATTATGGTATGTTACGGGTTGAATTGTGTCCCCCCACAATTCATGATGAAGTCCTAACCCCTAGTATCTCAGAATATGCCTTTATTTGGAAATAGGGTCATTGCAGATGTAATTAGTTAAAATGAGATCACACCAGAGTAGTGTGGGCCCCTAATCCAATATAACTGGTGTCCTTATAAAATAGAGCATGCCACATGAAGACGAACGCAGAGATTGGGTTGATGCTTCTATAAGCCAAGGAAGTCCAGGATGGCCAGTGTACCCTCAGAAGCTATGGGAGAAGCATGAAACAGATCTTTCCCTCACTGCCATCAGAAGAAACCATTCGTGCTGCAGAATCATGGATTCTAACCTCCAAAACTGTGAGACGATTTTCTATTGTTTAAGCCATCCAGTTTGTGGTACTTTGTTATGGCGGCTTTCAAAAACTAATACATGGTGCATGGTCAAAAAGTTTGGAGACCCCAGTTAGAGAATGAGAGCCATTGAAGAGTTGATTTATGTTTAAGAGTCCACACTATTGTATGTACTCTCTGTATTTAATAATTTATTTTAACTCAAAGAGATTTCTTAGCTTCTCAGTACTTTTTCTTAAAGCCATTATAGTTGGAAAAGAATCTGTTCACATTTGTGTTTGGTGTAGTTTATGTTAGAGTAGGAAGGAGTTAGGAAACATTTGACCTTTAGTTCAAAACAGGGTGGTGATATGCAATAGTTTTAGTGGGGAAAAAATTTATGTTTAAGAGCCCTGTTACGCAGGGGTGGAGCCAAAATCAGAAATAGGGTCGTACCAACAGAACTCATAACTGTGAAAAGTCTGATGGTGTATCATCGGCGCGGGGAGGACTGTGGGCAATGCATGTATTATTCTGGCTGTGTTAATCTTCACGTGCTAAAGACAACCAGTCCTTTTTATACAAGTTACACATTAGTCATGTGCCTGAGGTTCCAAAATAGTGTGATTGAGAGAGTTCTCAAAGCCAGAGGTAACACCTTAAACTCAGAGGTAAGTCTTTGGAACCTGTGTGTGGGTCTACAAAGTCCAGAAGTCAGCAATACATTAGTTAGTTATATTACTTAATATTAACTAATATATTAATATAAAAACCAGGTCAGTAATATATTAATTAACATATTAATAAATTATTGTTTACATATTATCACAAAATATATTTACATACTAATATAATTAGCATATATATAAATATTGGGGGTTTTTGGTTATTTTTAGGTCTTTGTAGGCCATGGAATATTTGATCATTTCTGGCGTTATTTATGCAAGTCAACTAAAGCATTTTGAAATACTACTACTTTTCTGAAAATTCAGATGTATTTGTAATAGCTCTGTCATCCTTTAGACAAATAGTTTTTAGACTTTTTAAAGTAATAGAACCCTTTCTTAAAATAAACATCTATGTGGAAGCCCAATATGCCATAACTGCATTAGCAGTTTTACCCGTCATAGAGAACTGGCCATTTGTAAAGTTCTATATTTTGTGGATATATTTTCAATATTCACTGTAATTTGCTAGCAGAATGAGAATGAATTTATATAGAAGAGGGTAATAAATATGCTTGACCTATGACCATAGAGCTTGTGCTTGGTGTAGCTTTCCAGTGGTGGGACTACATTTATAAATCCCATCCATCATCTCTAATTCGGTCCCCTTTGTAACCAGCATGGCAGTCTGTGACCTACAGCTACTTGGTCCAGAATATAATGTCTGCTGTCCCAGAGAAACACATTTCTCATAAGGGACTTCCTTTTCCAGCTTCCACCACTGTTCTTTTCACAGTTTTTGTTTTTGCTCTATTCATTTTAACTACACTTTTGCCACCTTTGGACTCTAATAGACTCAAAATCCTGTTTGTCCAGTTTGGTACATGTTTTGTTTTTTTCCTCACTCATGACTTATAATCATATTGCTGTAGGCTGATAAGTATTTGGAACTATATATACTTTTTATATGTTTAGATTGTTACAAAAGCTAGCACCATATGGAGATGTTGGGGATAGCAGTGGAGTCTTTCAGAATTAGAGTTTTTGCCTTCATGGTATTTATCAAATGGCTCATTTTTTAAGAACATGATAGGTCAGGTAGCCAATCTGACTGCCAGTAAATTACAATTCAGACTTTTCTACCTTTTTCTAAAATGTACATATAAAAGGATAGAAATAATAGGCTATAAGGGGTCATCAGTGAATCTTTTCAATAAAAATATACCCAGAGTCTGTATTCCTTTTTTGCGGTTGTTGAAGTATAATCAACATACAGGGTTATATTAGTTTCAGGTGTACAATATAATGATTTATATATTTATATATATATATATATTTATATATTACGACCCAGAATCTTGTATCAAATGTTTTTTGAGCCCCTACCATGTGCTCATTATGCTAAGTTTTAAGTATACAGTGACAGACTAAATGAACATGATCCTGGCCTCATGGGATAAATATATTACAAACACATACATACACACACTAAATATATATATATATATATACACACACATATATATAATATAATAATAAAGTACAGTAATATAATACTCTGATACTCAAAGTTATGAGGGAAATAAACAGAGTTCTTAGGTGGGAGGAGAAGAAGCTACTTTAAATAGAATAGTCAGAAAAGGAATGAGAAGTGAAAAGAAAGCATTCTAGGCAAAAAAATAGCTTGTGCAAAGGCCCTGAGGCCCAGTAAAGTACTGGGCTTATCAAGGAATGAGACCTTAAGTTCCGTGAGGAAAAAATTTTTTCTTTTGTCTAGAACAATGTATGTTACATAACAATCACTATAGAAATATTTGTTTACAACTGAATGAATATCTGTATACTTAGGATTTAGTGAGTACAAGTTGAGGTTGAAGAAGTAGGAAAGGACCGGACCATTCCAAGTCCTGTTAAAAATTGGGATCTAATTTACATTTTATAAAGATCACTTACAACTGTGTAAGGAATTGTTTGGTAGAAGAAGGGAAACCCAAAACTGGAAGAAATTAGGTTTGTGATGCAGTGGAGGTAGTGACAGGTAGGCCAGAGAAGTCAGTAAATAACTGAATGTTAGAGCCAAGGTCAATGGCTTTAACTTCCTGCTCACTTCACCTCTTCAGCAGCTTAGCAAAGTGATTGTAACCAATATGTATTTTTGTACCCCTAGAACTCCCACAGCCCCTCGAACCCCCAGACCAAGGCTGGAAAGAAATTAGCCTTTGTCTAAGAATTTAATCAAGCCCTTGAAGAAAGTAATTTCAGAGTTTCTCCTGAGTCTTTGTATAACTAAGGGAGTGACCATCTTAAGTGAAGTCACCAGGAAGACCAGAAGTGTAGATTATTCTACATAACTGACTTGGTTTATGCCCCATGAGTGTTTCTTTTGAAGAGATTTTACCACACACACAGAAGCAAAAGCAAGGGAAAATCATTTTTTTAAATATTGCTAAGCTAAATAAAACCATGATACTAAACTAATAGTCATTCCTACAGAAGGCTTGCCTCTCTCACACCTCCTCTGGCAGTGTTGCAAGGAAATAGCTCTTTGCATAGAGACTCTACCTGTCCTTCTAGGCAGTAACCGGCAGACTTGAGCCTAGGGACTGGTGGAGAAGTGTCTGGGATGCTAAGGAGCAATTGCTTGGTGCATAATTAAGAACATTAAGACAAAGTCTCATGGAGCACCTGGCTCACTCATTTGGTGGAGCATGCAACTCTTGATCTCAAGATCTTATGAGTTTAAGCCCCATGTTGGGCATGGAGCCTACTTCATTAAAAAAGTAAAAATAAGGGGCACCTGGGTAGTGCAGTCGGTTAAGCAGTGGCCTCATGGTTTCAGCTCAGGTCATGAGCTCAGGTTATGAGCTCAGGGTTGTGGGATCAATCCCCGCATTGAGCTTTGTGCTCAGCGGGGAGTCGCTTGAAATTACCTCTCTCTCCCTTTCCCTCTGCCGCTCTCCACCATGCACTTCTCTCTCACTAAAATAAATAAATCTTAAAAAAAAAGGGGGGGGGCGCCTGGGTGGCTCAGCGTCTGCCTTCGGCTCAGATCATGATCCCAGAGTCCTGGGATCAAGCCCCGCATCTGGCTCCCTGCTCTGCAGGAAGCCTGCTTCTCCCTCTCCCACTCCCCCTGCTTGTGTTCCCTCTCTCGCTGTGTCTCTCTCTGTCAAATAAATAAAATCTTTAAAAAAAAAAAATGAAGTCTCTTTTCCCCCAGCATACACTAAAAATAACATTGACTGGGGCTGTGAGGCTGACGATTATTTTATGACTCTTATTAGCAAGCACGTAGATTCTCAGTGAATCGGGATTTGCTATCTCACTAAGTAGCCTGTCCCACTTTTGTACTGCCCTAGTCTTCAGACAGTTATTTCTTTCACTGAGCCAAGTATTCCCCCCCCATTCCTACCCCCTGTATATAGTTCTACTCTCTAGAACCTCAGTAAATAAGGCTAATCCCTTTTGTTTGAATTTTAAGATTTTATTTTGGAATGGCTGCCCGGGCTGCTTTTAATCTTCTGATCTATTGCAAGAGAAAATGAAGCAGGGGCAGGAGTTAAACCTAAAAGATGCAGAGGACAAAGTGCCCCATGTGAAGGCAGGTTTTGTCTTAAGATTTGCCAGTCGCTGCAGCCTTTTCAATGAGGCAAGTCAGTCTGCTCTACTCTCTAGAACCTCAGTAAATAAGGCTAATCCCTTTTGTTCGAATTTTAAGATTTTATTTTGGAATGGCTGCCCGGGCTGCTTTTAATCTTCTGATCTATTGTAAGAGAAAATGAAGCAGGGGCAGGAGTTAAACCTAAAAGATGCAGAGGACAAAGTGCCCCATGTGAAGGCAGGTTTTGTCTTAAGATTTGCCAGTCGCTGCAGCCTTTTCAATGAGGCAAGTCAGTCTGCACCTGCATGACTGCCGCGATATTCTCCTGGATCTTAAAGGAACCTCAGGTTCCAGGTGGACAGGCCTCTGCTGGAATAATAATTATAATAGCCAAAATAATTAAAAAGCAGATCATTGCCCCCATCTCTTCCCCTTCTCCATTCTTTTTTTTTTTTTAAGATTTTATTTATTTATTTGACAGAGACACAGCGAGAGAGGGAACACAAGCAGGGGGAGTGGGAGAGGGAGAAGCAGACCCCCGCTCTGGGCAGGAAGCCCGATGCGGGGCTCAATCCCAGGACCCTGGGATCATGACCTGAGCTGAAGGCAGACACTTAACGACGGAGCCACCCAGACGCCCCCCACCTCTCCATTAAGTCACTTACAGAACTGGTAGAAAGTTATCTAGATCCTCCCTTTGAGTTCTAGGATGCCCATCCTCTCACTTCCTTGACCTTGATATGACCTGATGCTTCCCAATCCTGAGATACTCCTGGGTTCTGCAGAAAGGAGTGGTGTGTTCTCCCTCAGCATATTCTGTACCATACTGTCTCCTGCCCTCTTCCTTCAGGAGCTGTTCCTCTCTTCGAGAAATGTAACCTCCGTGCCATACTCTTCATGTTGTAGTTTTACGCCTTTAAAAAAAAAAAAATTCCTTTAGGGGCGCCTGGGTGGTGCATTCGGTTAAGCATCTGACTCTTGGTTTCAGCTCAGGTCATGATCTCAGGGTTGTGGGATGGAGACAGGGTTTGGGCTCTGCGCTCAGGAGGGAGTCCGCTTGTCCCTTTCCCTCTGCTCTACCCCGACCCCTGGTACACACGCTGTCTCTCTCTCAAATAAATAAAATCTAAAAAAAAATAAAAAATTCCTTTATTACCATTATATTAGGACTTCTTGAAGGAGAAGAGCTAAATATGCACTGTCAATGAGCCAGCTGGTGCCAGAAACAGTAACAGAACATGTATAGTCAATTGTACAAGCATATCAAATTTGGAAAACAGAAAAGTAAACATCTATAATTGTACCACAGTAACACAAACCCAGTGATCCATTGTTTTAATACATTTATTCATTCATTCAAGTCAGCAGATATTTACTGAGTACCCCAGGCCTTCTAGGGAATTAAGATCTAGTAAGGGAATTGTGACTAGGTAGAAATAACCACGAAAATACCTCTATTTTGGTATATTTTTATTGGATCCTAATCTTATTATAGTTTTTTTAGTACATTGCAATTATACTGTCTATTCAATCTTACATGCTTTATTTTACTTTTTAATTTACAGCACAGTGGGAATGACAAGAGAAGTGCAAAACTGTTTATTCTATATTCTTGCCTGTCAGGAATAAGATTGTTGTCTTTATCCTTAGTCCGTAGTTCATATAGCAGGCTCTCTCCCTTTCCTGCTTCACAGCACCTACCCCTAGCTACACTGTTTGTCCACCTTACAGCCGGGTCATCAGCTGTGGGTAGATACGTACTTCTTACTGCCCAGTAGTCTTCAATAAAGGTGCCAGTAGAGCTCACTCTTACCAAATTGGAGGCTGGAGCAGAATAGGCATTAGTCTGGGAAAAGGATCAGCCCTGTTCTAGCTGCTTCAGTTCCTTACAGAATGGCATGCACACGGATGATAGAGGTCTCACGACTTAAGCCGTAAGACAGTGATCCTATGGGTGTCTCCTCATCTCCTGACTTGACTGTTCTTGCCTAATTCCTTCTTTCCTTCCTTCCTTCCTTCCTTCCTTCCTTCCTTCCTTCCTTCTACTTTTCTTTTACCTCTTCTCCTCCCAGATTTTCACAAAAGACTGCCTGTTTGTTTTTTGTTTCTTTTCCTGAAATGTCACCTCTCCACATGGCAAAAGTAAAGGCCTAGTTCATTTGATCCCTTCTTGTGTCTTATAAATTCCATAGCCTCTGGGGCGCCTGGGTGGCTCAGGCGATTAAGTGTCTGCCTTTGACTCAGGTCATGATCCCAGGGTTCTAGGATGGAGCCCTGAATGGGGCTCCCTGCTCAGCGGAGAGCCTGCTTCTCCCTCTCCCTCTGCTGCTCCCCCTGCTTGTGCATGTGCTCTCTCTGTCAAATAAATAAAATCTTAAAAAAACAAACAAATTTCATAGCATCAGGTATCCATTTGAGGTCTGGAGCTTTAGCCCTCGCCTGGTTTCTGCTGTCTTTGTAGTTACAGTCATATTTTAATATAACTAAATCACACCCCAGTATTTTTTTTTTTTTACAATTCAGTGGGTTTTAGCATATTTACGAAGTTGTGCAACCATTGCCACAATCTAATTTCGGAACTTTTTCATCACCCCAGAAAGAAACCACACCCCCATTAGCAGTCACTCCTTATTTCCCCTACTCTTCTGCCAGCCCTAGTTAACCACTCAGCTACTTTCCATCTTTGTAGATGTCATTCCTGCTGCTCACAGAGAGGATAGGTGCGGATGTGGAGAAAAGTGAGCTCTGGTTTGGAAATGAGCTTCTACTTCTGATCTCTGCTTCTCTGCCATCCCCAAAATTTGAAGTTAAACTTCTTGCCCCTTTAAAGATGTTATTCCAAAGATTTTCATCTGATCTCCAAAAGATAACCATATATAATATATGTAAACAAATATATTCCTAAATTTAATCTTATTTCCTGTGAATGAGTCATCCTAGTGCATACACATGTACACACACTCACCTGGCCCTGACTTACATTCCACAGCCTTCTTGTGTGACCGGACAGTGAAGGACATCATGCCTCAAACACTGTCCCCTAGGGGCGCCTGGGTGGCTCAGTCGTTAAAGCGCTGCCTTCGGCTCAGGTCATGATCCCAGGGTCCTGGGATCGAGCCCCGCATCGGGCCCCCTGCTCGGCGGGAAGCCTGCTTCTCCCTCTCCCACTCCCCCTGCTTGTGTTCCCTCTCTCGCTGTCTCTCTCTCTCTGTCAAATAAATAAATTTTAAAAAATCTTTAAAAAAAAAAAACACTGTCCCCTAATTCCCTAATTCCTAGGTTCTTCAAAGCAGGCTCTCATACCTCTATCTGGCTGATTTTAGGTGAGATGTTTCAAAAATACTAGGTAACAGTAAAGTGTGGGAGCCTGTAGAATGAACCATGGGGAACAACTTGGGGAAACACCACTCTCTGCTGTGTGTACAACCAGAATCGAACGTGGGGACACAAAGAGGAGTGGCAGGTCAGGGTAAGAAGGCTCCTTAGCAGTTGCCTTTTCCACCTAGTGCATCTTAGCTGACCCAGCCCCCCCACCCCCACCCCTCAGGAGTGGTCCTTTGTGATGTCTAAGCTCCCCGTGGCCACCACTGGCTGTGGTGAGTGCCCTGCTGACCAAACAAAGCTGAGGGGGTGTGAATCCTCATCGTCCCGGGAGAGGTATATATACAGAGGACGGGAATCCTGGGGTAGACGCCTGAGAGGCTGCAACATGGCAAAAGTGGCAGAGAAATCATGGGAGCCACAAACCACAAACACCAAGCAGTGGAGGAAGAGGAAGACCCCCTCTCGATCAGGCCAAGAGGCGCTAGCAAGGTCAGATGATCCTGCCCAGGCTTCTCTTCTTCCTCATTTATGTTTTCTCCCCCTCCACTCCCTCCCCAGATAATCCTGCCTCTGATTGGCACAGACCTCCTCCTTAGCTCCCCACTTTCCACCCAGCCCCCCATTCCCTCCTCCCAACTCAGTGCCCTCTGGGCTCACCTTGTTGCCTTACCAGGTGCTAAAGATCTGCAAAAAGGTAAAAAGATCACTTCACATGAGTTCAAGAAAAAAATACTCTCCTAAAGTTACAAGTACTTCCAGAAGAAAGAAGAGAGCGAGAAGGGCCAACAAGTTTCATCGATTGCCATAGACTGAGAGCCAAAGGCAGCCAGGCCAGACCCAGCGGACGCTATGGAGCGACACCACTCCAAGCCAAGACCCATGCCAACATACCTCTAGAGCAAGCTTCAGAGACCTCAGACAGTCTGCATCTAGAGTCCTGGCTGCAGAGAATGGCCAGCTGCCTAAGACTGACTCAGACCCTAATGTGGAACATGGAACACAAATGGAGGTGATCAAAATAAAACCAACAGGGTGGGAGAAGCCACTCCAAAAAATAAAATTAGGCACTCTGCACAGCAATGAGTTCTGTTGCATTACTGCTTGAGATCGCTCCTCAGAAGGGGAGAGTGAAATGACAGAGAGGCTTAGCATCTTTGCCTGTAAAACAAGTCCCTGGTCCCCTGACATCTACCTCAGGAGAAAATGTACTGACATCTTACCAGGGGTGGAAAAATAATCCTTTCCACCAGATTCCCGATCTATGGCAGACGAGTTTAACAACTTCCTTAGTTGGTAATCAACATTCATTTTAAATGTGGGTGAAATCGGGAGAACACAGCAGTGCCCATCCTCACTCTTAAGAGGCTTAAAAGGGAAGGGAAAGGGGGTCAAGGAAAAGGAGAAAGCCACAATGTCCCCAGGAGACAATGACTTTGTCAGTCTTGATGCAGAACCAAGCTGCTCCAGTCACTTGGAAATAATTCAGTTGGAAGTTGAAGGTCCCTGAGCTTCACTGGCTCTCTCATTCTCTGTTGACCTAGCAGTGAGTTGTAACAAAGGGCAGCAGCACCAGGCGTGGCCATCAGGAGAGGGTACTCATGTGGTCACATCAAGCAGAGGCCTCACAAGTTACCCTTCTCGGGTCTGATTCTGCCCACCTTCCCCCCACCCTCCCCATCAGTCGTTCTTCCCCTCTAATGCCCAGAATGGAGCACTCACTCCATGTGCCCTGCAGAGGCAGAAACGGTTGGGATTCAATATTTATAGGTTAGACCAATGATCCTCAAAAAATTGTGAGTCTCTCCAAGAGAATGTGAAAAACTGTACACTTTCTTGTACAATTTTAAGTTCACATCCCCAAATTTTTTATCATGAGTTTAAATATTTACTAAGGATATAATTTCTAATTGATGATAAATATATTTAAAATAAAACTATTCATTAGTCATTTTTTTTAAATTTACAGTCTGATGTATATTATTGTCCAGATAAATTCTGCCTCACTTTGCTCTGGAATTACTCCAGAGAGATGCCACCAGACGGGGTTATTATTTGGCCTGTATTTTTCTCAGGAAACTTTGAATCTGCTCAAGTATTTAAACAAGCACATGGTGAGACCATTCTTTGCCATGCCATTGAAAGAGATAATTTTTTCTGTACATTTTTAAAGGCTGCTGTTACCTGCTACTGGCCTGAACCATTACGACAAGTGGCAGTGTGACCCCTGCTTGCAAGATGTGTTGGTGCAAACTGTAGCCCCAGCAGTAGAGCAAATAAACTAATTGCGTGCAGTTTAAAAATCAGATGTCCAGTGTTGTATAGCATCTTTTGTGAGCAGGAATGTTTCGATATTTTACTAGTGAAAAATGTAACACAGGTGTATTTATATCAATTAGCTGAAATTTAACATGCTTATGGCATAACATTGAACACAGTCTCTCCTTCATCACCTGTGGCGCTTTCCAAATCGTTTTATTAAATTTAAAACAAATTCCTTTGTCTCTGGAAAGATGGATCCAGAGAAAACTGATAGTATTAGTTGCCTCTGGGAGAGGGAACCTCATGAGTAGCTGGCACTGGTGTGGGAGGGAAGTTTCCATTGTAGGTCGTATTGTTATCTATTGAATTTTAAGCCATGGGAATTGTATATTCAAATTTAAAATACAATATAATTTTAGAGATGCCTGGGTGGCTCAGTCGGTTAAGTGTCTGCCTTCAGCTCAGGTCACGATCCCAGGGTCCTGGGATCGAGTCCCGCGAGCGGGGAGCCTGCTTCTCCCTCTGCCTGCCGCTCCCCCTGCTTGTGCTCTCTTTCTCTCTCTGACAAATAAAATATTTTAAAGAGATAATAAAATAAAATAAAATACAATTTTAAAAATAAGAGAGTTAACTAATTATGTCATAACTTCAAAAAAAAAGATTTTGCTGGCCAAAATTGTAATAAGATGTATTTATTTTGCTTTTCAATCATTAAAACATTTCTCTAGTTCTTGAAGATTTATCCATGAGGCATACACAGTAATAACATAATGGCAACAAGAAAATTACTGGTAGGGGGCGCCTGGGTGGTTGGGGGTGCAGTCTGTTGAGCATCCGACTCTTAGTTTTTTAAAGGCTCAGATTGCAATCTCAGGGTTATGAGATCGATCCCCACGTTGGCCTCACACTCAGTGCGGAGTCAGCTTGGGTCTCTCCCTCTCCCCATGCTCCTCCCTACTGTGCGTGCACTCTCTCTCTCTCTCTCTCTCTCTCAAATAATAAATATTTAAAAAAGAAAGATAGCAGGAAGGGAAAGATGAAGGGGGGGAAATCAGAGGGGGAGATGAACCATGAGAGACGATGGACTCTGAGAAACAAACTGAGGGTTCTAGAGGGGAGGGGGGTGGGGGGACGGGTTAGCCTGGTGATGGGTATTAAAGAGGGCACGTTCTGCATGGAGCATTGGGTGTTATACGCAAACAATGAATCATGGAACACTACATCAAAAACTAACAATGTAATGTATGGTGATTAACATAACATAATAAAATAAAAATAAATAAAAAAGAAAGAAAATTACTGGTAGGAAGACATCAAAACAGATTAATGAAACCGGGTTAGCACAAAGAGGCCCAAACAAGAAACCAAGACTCAGAGTATCCCAACTTTTTATTTTTAAAAATGAAAAGATTAGTACAGTGAACCACCATGTTAACACTCTTCCCCTGAATCTCACCAGTAGTTAAATGTGTTACAAATACCATATTTGCTTTATCACTACTCTGTTTTGGTCTTCAGTAGGCCAGCTTCATCAGAATGTCCTGACAGGACTTTGCCCTGTGAAACCCTATAGCATATTGTTCTATCAGCAGAGCTGCTGGTGTGGGATCCTCAAAGATACTGCACACCTGCGGGTGTTGCCTGCTTTTACAATTTGGATCTGGGCCCTTTTGTGATATAATCAACAGAATTCCGCATTAACTGAATTGATCATTAACTTTTGTCAGGTGTATTGTAGGGAGGTGCTATGGAACCTGCATAGAGGAGGGACAGTGTTAGAGCTCCTTGGAGGAGTTCTATCCATTTATAATAAACTGGTGATCCAGTAAGTAATATGTTTCTCTGAGTGTGAGCCACACTAGCAAATTAATCGAACCCAGTGACGGGGCTGTGGGACCTTCCAGGTTAGAGCTCGTCAGTCAGAAGCACACGTAACAACCTGGACTTGTGATTGAATCTAAAGGGGGGGTGGGCAGTCTTGCCAATCAGAATCTTTTTTTTTTTTTTGGTAATTTTTTTTTTGTTAACATAACGTATTATTTGTTTCAGAGGTACAGGTCTGTGATTCATCAGTCTTACACTATCCACAGTGCTCACCACAACACATACCCTCCCCGGTGTCCATCACCCAGTCACCCCGTCCCTCCCACCCCCCTCCCCTCCAGGGACCCTCAGTTTGTTTCCTGAGATTGAGTCTCTTATGGTTTGTCTCCCTCTCTGGTTTCATCTTGTTTCACTTTTTCCTCTCCTCCCCTTTGATCGTCTGCGTTGTTTCTCAAATTCCACATATCAGTGAGATCCTATGATAATTGTCTTTCTCTGATTGGCCAGTCAGAACCTTTAACTGGGATGTGATGCTATCCCAGGTAGAGTCAGAATGAAGTTGAACTCTAGGACATCCAGCTGGGGTCTGAGAATTGCTTAGTGTGGGGAAAAACACACATTGTAATTGGTGGAATCGTATTAAACACAGGGTACAAGTGCCTAACAGAGAGGGAACTAGAACACTTAAATGAGATTATTGTTGGATTATCTACATTTCTAAGTTAAAAAAACAAATAATCATCAGGCTAATAGAACAGCTTTAAAGTAACAGAAGATAGTGCAGACTTTGCGGTTTCATCTTTCTCCCTTTGCACTTAGGGGGTGAAGAGTGTAAACTGGAAAATAAATATTTGTCTACATGCTTTGTCCAACAAGATTTCCAAAAAGCAGAAGATACTTCAGAGAAAGAACTATTTCCCCTGGACAAACAGAATAGCTTAACATTTCAGAACCACTCTGGAGAGAATCACCGTGTCATGATGGGGATTCCTGGTAACCACCCCTGCCAAGAGGTCAGAGAAACTGCTCACCTTGCTGCCTCCCTACCATACACACACAGGGGAACTATCCTTAATCAGGAGCACAAAGACTTACTATCAGAGCTCCTTTCTGTTCTTGCTATCCTGGATCCCAAAGAAGACCTCCAAATACAACATTTTTCTTTCTTAAAAATATTCCTCATACTTGACCTGATGATTTTTACTTTTTTTTTAAATTGAGGTATAATTGACATACAATATCCTATTAGTTTTAGGTGTGTATCACAGTGATTCAATCACATTCAGTACATTACAGAAGGATTCCCATGATAAATCTAGTTGCCATCTGTCGCCATACAAAGTTACTGCAATATTTTTGACTCTGTCCTGTGCTATACATTACACCATCCTGACTGACTTATTTTACAACTAGAAGTTTGTATCTCTTAATTCCCTTCACCTGTTTTGCTTGGCACCCCAACAGCCTCTCCCAGTTCAGATAACTAGTAGTATGCTCCCTGTCTATGGGTTTGTTTCTGTTTTGTTTTTTCATTTGTTTTGTTTCTTAGATTCCACATGTAAGTGAAATCATAGGATTTATCCTTCTCTGACTTATGTCGCTTAGAGATTTTTATATTTAATACAATCCATTGAATGCTTTTCTACTTTCTAAATCATTTCTATTTCCAATTTTATTTTATTATTTTTAAAAGATTTTATTTATTTGAGAGAGTGAGCGAGAGAGAGAACACAAGTAGGGGGAACAGCAGAGGTAGAGGGAGAAGCAGGCTCCCTGCTGAGCAGGCTCCAGGCCCCCAGGATCACGACCTGAGCCAAAGGCAGACAGACGCCCAACTGACCGAGCCACCCAGGCGCCCTCTAAATTATTTCTATTTAACTAAGTACAAAATTGAATTTAATTGTCTTCATAATCATTTTTGCAAAAGTCCAAATTATAGATCGCTCCATTCATCAATTTCCTAAAAAGTTTTTTAGTTTGTTTTTACAGTATTTAGTTTCTAACTTCCATTGCTCTGGTTTTTGTTTTGTTTTGTGTTCTTAATCCCGTGATTTAACTTTCTGTTTAACCTAAACCCCAGGCTTGGGAACCATCTCTTTATATACTTGTAGGTATTTGTTCATCCTGCCTGAATGTCTTGTGTTTGACTGAACATGCCCACTTCTTCTCACAATTTCTCATAGGTTTAATTTTACAAACCTTTAATCAGTTGCTATTCTCCTCTGAACGCTCTCCAAGTTTTTTCTCTTTATACAGCATGACATGAAAATTAAATATAGTTTGTTCCAACCGAAGCCTGCCCAATGCCAAATAAAGCAAAAATAATTGCTTCTTTTTTTCACACCTATGCCTTCATGCAATCCTATAAAGCATTTGTCTCCTGTTTCAACACAGAGAAGTCTCATCCAATTTAACACCAACCATAATTGTTGGATTTCACTTGGCTTTATTTCATCTACAGCTGTCTCAGGCAGTATTTCCACATGTTTGTTACAGCTCAGTAGCATATTAAAAGTTAAATGTTAAGTCTATAAAATTATTTCTTTCACATATTTTTACTTCAAAGATTGTTCCATAAACAATTGGTATAAATATGAATTTAGGGGCGCCTGGGTGGCTCAGTCGTTAAGCATCTGCCTTCGGCTCTGGTCATGATCCCAGGGTCCTGGGATCGAGCCCCGCATCAGGCTCCCTGCCCAGCGGGAAGCCTGCTTCTCCCTTTCCCAGTCCCCCTGCTTGTGTTCCCTCTCTCTCTGTGTCTCTCTCTGTCAAATAAATAAATAAAATCTTTAAAAAAAATAAATAAACAAATATGAATTTAGTGCTAGGAGTCTCAAGAACTAAGACTTGAATGATCTGGAAGGGTTGTTTTTGTTTTTTGTGCGTTGCAACCTCAGTGAAATAACACATTTGTGTGTCATGTTTTGATATGAAGTGATCACAAATAATTTACCATAATAAATCACCAAGGTCTTGAATTATTTATGTATATACATGTTTGTGTACACACACACACACACACACACACACATTTATGAGTGATTTGAAAATCACTTTCTCATATGCATTCCAATATGAGTTTCTAAGAGAGAAAGAGTTAAAATTACAGCTGACATGCAGGGAATTATACGTAATCCACAGCCTATCTTTGTGGCCATTTTGAATTACTTTCATGTTTTTGAGTCACTTTTCAACTTTTTGTCCATGACTAGGTAGAAGAGGAAATTACAAGTGAGTGCATCAAAATCTATATCAACACAAAAATAAAATGTCTCTAAGCATTATTATTAGTTGAGACCTAACAGTTATGATGGCCAAAGGAGAGCTCTCAGAGTGATGTAAAAGTCCTTCTTACATTAGTAACGAGGGGGTGGGGGTGCAATCTACCAATTTTATGTTTTTATTTTAGCAATAAAATAAGGTTAATTTGTGTGGTTTTCAGTAGAATGAACTTGTTTTATTAATGTTAATGGAGAGTTGAGGTTAGGGGAGAATTGTGACATTTTTAAAAATACATGAGCTGTATCTTGTTGACTCTTAAATGACTAATTTTATTTTATTTTTTAAAGATTTTATTTATTGGAGAGAGCACGCATGAGCTGGGAGGAGGGGCAGAGGGAGTGGGAGGAGGGACGGAGGAAGAAGGAGAGGGAGAAGTAGACTCCCTGCTGAGCAGGGAGCCCAATGCTGGGCTTGATCCTAGGATCCCAAGATCATGACCTGAGCCGAAGGCAGATGCTAAATGACTGAGCCACCCTGGAGCCCCTGATTTATTATTATTGTATTCATAATATTATTAGATGAACATTTAACAAAGTATTTTGTAGTGCAGTTTTCTTCATTTATATACAAAATTGCTTGGAGTTTTTTCTTTTTCTTTTTCTTTTTTTTTTTTGGTGGTTTTTTGGAAATCTGGATATATCCATGGGTGTCACATAGGTAAATATCCATCCTCTGTGATAATGTGACATAATAATTAAGAAGCAATGCTATTCTCCTTAATATCCTCAAGGTCGGGGCACCTGGGTGGCTCAGATGGTTAAGCGTCTGCCTTCAGCTTAGGTCATGATCCCGTGGTCCTGGGATCGAGCCCTCCATCGCTTCTCCCTCTGCCTCTGCCTCTCTCTCTCTGACTCTCATGAATAAATAAATAAAACATTTAAAAAAAAAATATCCTCAAGGTCTTTGGGATAGTTCAGAAATCACTGAATGTTGATAGAACTTTATAATTTTAAATTTCTTAGAGACTTAAAATCCAGGCTACTGTTGGGATACCACAAGCATCTATGAATACATCATTCTGGTTACTAAGTAGCATCTTCATTCCCTTCCTCTGCTGTTCAGGCTGCTGCATGTGTTTGTATAGGCGTGGTGATGCCTCCTCTGGGTACCCAAGTCAAACTCATCAGTTCTGTCAAAATAACTGTACCAGTGCCAAGAATTCTTTGTACTGTCAGTGACTCAACAAGGTTTCAGTGAAATGGTCCCTTTAGTTCTTCTTCTTTTATCACAGCCCCCTTGGGCTAGAACCCTGGCCTGAATCTCTAGGAGCAAGGATGGATGAGAGGCTATTATAACAGGTACTCAGAATTACCCTATCCCTCGGACACTAGCCCAGTTGCCTATTTGGAGATAATTCTTCATGAATTTGGCATTTCTATACATATGGTGAGTAAAGCCCTGACTGCCCTTTGTTCTGGGGTATCTCTTCAAGATGTTTGCTTGGCAAATACCCTAAGAAGACAGAAATAGTATCTTTTGGAGCAAAGAGCAAACAAGCTTATTGTCCATTATAAAAGGTTCAGGGGCACCTGGGTGGCTCAGTCATTGAGCGTCTGCCTTCGGCTCAGGTCATGATCCCGGGGTCCCGGGATCGACCCCCGCATTGGGCTCCCTGCTCCGCGGGAAGCCTGCTTCTCCCTCTCCCACTTCCCCTGCTTGTGTTCCCTCTCTCGCTGTGTCTCTCTCTGTCAAATAAATAAATAAAATCTTAAAAATAAATAAATAAATAAAAGGTTCAGATTCCCTAAGCTGAAGATGGTTCCTGTCCTATAACGCAACCCACTGCATGTGCAGGGTATTAGGACTCTATAAACGAGTGTCTTCCTCCTCCCAAGAAAGCTGATATTCTAGATACTGCTATTGCTATAATAAACTCTCCTTCATCTCTGACTCAAGAGTCTCATATCTTCTACCAACATGCATGAGGCAGGCTAATTTTTTAGCTTGCAAGTAGGGTAAAATCTCAAATCATTTACAGTTCTTGACATTGCCTTAAACGAAATGCACGAGCTTTGACTCCTAGAAGCCTTTTTAGTCGCTCATGTAAATATATCCTCAGGTAAATTGGCTCCACAGGGTTCTAGATAGGCCCTTCCCTGGCTTAATCTTAGCGTGAACAGAGCAAAGGCTCAATCCAGGACCCCTACACAACTCTACAAGTGCGAATTGTTATTATAAGTCAGGCTCTTTTTTATACTATGCTTGAAATATACTTCTGCTTTATTCTGCCACTTTATATTCCATGGGTCCATGAAGCTTTTTCTGAGTACCCCTGCTGTGTTAGATCTTACTCCCTTGCATTCAACAGAACTTGAACTCCTAATTAAGGACTAAGTATTAGCTAATGACTAATGAAGGATAGTCAGAAGAAAGGCAGGCAGGGACAACGGGCCCCTGCCCTAATAGGAAACCACCCTTAAAAGGATTTTATACCACCCTGGAAGGAGCTCTCCACCCTTTCCCATGTGAACAACCACCTGATAGTAGACGAGCCTGTGGACAAAAACCTGATTGGGTGACAGACCCATAGAGGGTTAATCAGATTAAAACAGCCTTCTAGCAAGCCCATAAAAACCTAGACTTAGGACTCAAAGCTAATTTCTTTGAGTCAAAAAAAAAAAAAATTAACATACCATAAGTGTTGACTGAGCTTATTTCCTGGCTTGAAATGGAAACTTACGAAGGTCAGACATAAATGTAAAATGAAAACACCTATTTACTAATAATCCAAATAGCATTCTTATCATTAGGATTCTGAAGAACAGGGGCACCTGGGTGGTTCAATGGGTTTAGCATCAGCGGCTCAGGTCACAATCCCAGGGTCCTGGGATGGAGTCCAACGTCGGGCTCCCTGCTGATCGGGGAGTCTGCTTTTTCCTCTCCTGCCCCTCCTCCCCGCTTGTGTCTCTTGCTCACCCTCTCTCTCTCTCTCAAATAAATAAAATCTTAAAAAAAAAAAAAAAAAAGGATTCTGAAGAACATAAGCCTAAAACAGAAGTTTAAGACTATTTAAATTTCTGGGGCAGTGCCTAAAGCAATTCTCTTGACAGCCCATGGTACCCCCTTTATATTTCCTCCTTACCCTTTCACTTAGGAACAACTCAGGATCTTTTCTTCTACACATTATTGGACATTTTCCTCTCCCCTCTTTTTCCAGATATTATTCCCACTTTCTCTAACCCCACTATGGACTGAATTATTTCCCCTCAAAAATTCATATGTTTGAGGTAGGAGGGTGATGGGCATTAAGGAGGGCACTTGATGTTATGAGCACTGGGTGTTATATGCAACTGATGCATCACTAAATTTTTCCTTTGAAACTAATAATAAATACACTTTATGTTAACTAAATTGAATTAAAAAAAATTTTTTTTAATTCATGTGTTGGGGCACCTGGGTGGCTCAGTCAGTTAAGAATCTGCCTTTGGGGGCGCCTGAGTGGCTCAGTTGGTTAAGCGACTGCCTTCAGCTCAGGTCATGATGCTGGAGTCCCAGGATCGAGTCCCGCATCGGGCTCCCTGCTCAGCAGTTAGTCTGCTTCTCCCTCTGACCTTCCTCCCTCTCATGCTCTCTCTCTACCATTCTCTCTCTCTCTCTCAATAAATAAAAAATCTTAAAAAAAAAAAAAAAGAATCTGCCTTTGGCTCAGGTCATGATCCCAGGGTCCTGGGATCAGGCCCTACACTGGGCGCCCTGCTCAGTGGGGAGCCTGTTTCTCCCTCTCCCTCTGCCCACTCATTCTCTCTCTCTCTCAAATAAATAATAAAATCTAAAAAAAAAAAATACTCAAAAAAAAATTCCTATGTTTAAGTCCTATGTTACCCTTAGCACCTCCGAATGTGACTATAGGGAATAGAGTCTTTAGGGGGGTGATTAAGTTAAAATTAGGTCATTAGTGTGGGCCCTAATCCAGTATGATTGGTGTCCTTATAAGAAAAGGAAATTTGGACACACACACAGGGAGAACATCATGTGAACATAAGATGGCCATCTACAAGCCAAGGAGAGGGGCCACAGAAGAATCCAACCTTGCCAACACCTTGATTTTGGACGTCTTTCTGGTTTTGTAAGCCACCCAGTTTGTGGTACTTTGTAAGGAAATAGATTTCTGGTTTTGTAAGCCACCCAGTTTGTGGTACTTTGTATAGCAGCCCTACCAAACTAATCCATCCAGCCCTTTCCATCAGCTATACACTCAGTCTTGCTGTTTGCGCCCCACCCTTACCTGGCACCTTCTATTTCCTCTGAGCCCCCATTTCAGTATTTGATTCAGCAAATCCTTTAAATTACAAATTATTTCTTTGAGGGCTACCATGAATCACTTTTCTTAATGACTCCATTTCCAGCAGATTACCCCATCATGCCACTTGAAGTTGTCAGCATTAGCAGGCAACTCAACACTGCTCTTGTCTAGCAAGATTGGTTTTCTGTCACTGTCTTTAAAAATAAGGAGAGGGGACTCTGGGTGGCTCAGTTGGCTAAGCATACAACTCTTGATTTCAGCTTAGGTCATGATCTCAGGGTCATGAGATTGAGCCCTACATTGGGCTCCACCACACTGGGCCCTTTCTGTAACCCCAATTATGAGAGAGATTCTTCTTTTTTTTTTTTAAAGATTTTATTTATTTATTTGACAGAGAGAGACAGCAAGAGAAGGAACACAATCAGGGGGAGTGGGAGAGGGAGAAGTAGGCTTCCCGCTGAGCAGGGAGCCCAATGTGGGACTCGATCCCAGGACCCTGGGATCATGACCTGAGCCAAAGGCAGACGCTTAACGACTGAGCCACCCAGGCGCCCATGAGAGAGATTCTTTCTCTCTCTCAAAAAAAAAAAAAAAAAAAAAAAAAATTAAGTTAAAAAAAAAGAAGAAGAATCTTTCCGGAAGTTTCCAGCAATGCTGTCCTGGAACTGAATTAACTAGTATTGGATTATTTGCCTATTGTTAGCAGGAAGGAGTAGATGAATATAGTTGGCTTAGAGTCCATCCCTGGAGCTGGGAATTTGACTAGCATCTGTAAGTCTCATGGGCTACAAGGGCAAGGGATGCCTGGACAAAGGATCTGTTAAGAAGGAGAAAGAGAAAAATGGACATTCAGTGGGCAACCAGCATTGTGCATTGTACCCAAAATACTGTTCTGACAAATTGATAATAACAGAGCTTACTATTCTAGATGCATTGTACGTATTATCTCATAAACAGCCCTGTAATAGATACTTTTAGTGTTCTTTTTTTTTAATAATTATGTTTATTTATTTATGTAATCTCTACACCCAGCGTGGACCTAGAACTCACGACCCCAAGATCAAGAGTAGCATACATTTCCAACTGAGGCAGCCAGGGGCCCCTATTCTTTTTTTAACTTCAATTTATTTAAACTAAAACAAAAACAGTTCACCCATTTCTCTCACCCTCCCACACCCGACTCTGGCAACCACCAATCAATTCTCTGTATCTCTGTATATCTGTCTGACTTATTTCACTTGGTATATTGCCCTCAAGGTCCATCCATCAGTGTTGTCACTAATGGCAAGATTCCTTTTAATGGCCAAATAATATTTGTGTGTGTGTGTGTGTGTGTGTGTGTGTGTGTGTGTGTGTGCGCGACATATTCTTTGTCCATTCATCCACTGATGGAAACTTGTTATTTCCATGTCTTGGCTGTTGTAAATAATGCTGCAATAAACATAAAAGTGCATATATCTTTTAGAATTAATGTTTTTGTTTTCTTTGGATAAATATCTAGAAGTGGAAATCCTGGATCATATGGTAGTTCTATTTTTAATTTTTTGAGGGCGCTCCATACTGTTTTCCATAGTAACTGCACCAATTTACATTTCTACCAGTAGTGCACAAGGATCTCCTTTCTCCACATTCTTGCCAAAAACTTGCTATTTCTAGTCTTTTTGATTAATAGTCGTTCTAACAGGTATGAAGTGATATCTCCTTGTGATTTTGATTTGCATTTCCCTGATGATTACTGATGTTGAACATGTCCCTGTTGGCCATCTCTGTCTTTGGGAAAATGTCTTTTCAGCTTTTCTGTCTGTTTTTAATCAGATTGTTTGTTATTTTGCTATTAAGTTGTATGAGTTCTTTATCTATTTTGGATATTGGTCCCTTATGAGATATCTGATTTGCCAATATTTTCACCCATTCAGTAGGTTGCCTTTTCATTTTGTTGATAGTTTCCTTTGCTGTGCAGAAGCTTTTTAGTTTGATGTAGTCCCACTTGCTTATTTTTGCTTTTGTTTTTGCTTTTGGTATCTATTCTTATTCTACAAATGATGAAACTGAGAGCATTTAAGTGACTTGCATTAATATTGCACAGATGGGGTGCCTGGGTGGCTCAGTTGTTGGGCATCTGCCTTCGGCTCGGGTCATGATCGCAGGGTCCTGGGATCGTGCCCCACATCAGGCTCCCTACTCGGCGGGAAGCCTGCTTCTCCCTCTCCCACTCCCCCTGCTTGTGTTCCCTCTCTTGCTGTGTCTCTTCTCTCTGTCAAATAAATAAATAAAATCTTTAAAAAAAATATATTGCACAAAGATGAATTACTGACAGCTTTATGGTGATTTTATTAGCACAATCCATTTATTTGGGGGTGATGGGATGTGAAACTCAGAGTCGGTCCTTGTTTGATTTTTGTGGCTTGTATATAAGATCCTCCCCAAAGTAATAAAATATAATTTAAAAAATAATTCAAGTGGGGGCACCTGGGTGGCTCAGTCAGTTAAGCGTCTCTTGATTTCAGCTCAGGTCATGATCTCAGTCTCGTGATAATGGGCTCGAGTCAGGCTCTGCGCTCAGCACAGTGTCTGCTTGAGATTTTCTCTCCCTCTTGAGATTCTCTGCCCTCGCCCCGCTCATACATGTGCTCTCTGTCTCTCAAATAAATAATTGAAGTAATTTATTCATAATATGTAATGTGACAATAGCCAAAAGGTAGAAACAGCATGAATTCCCGTTGATAAGTAATGGATAAACAAAATGTGGTATATCCATACACTGGACTATTACTGGTCTTAAAAAGGAGTAAAGTTCTGACACATGCTACAACGTGGATAAACCTTAGAAACTTTATGTTAAGTGAAATAAGCCAGACTCAAAGGACATAGATTGTGTGATTTCATTTATATGAGATGCCTAGATTAGTCAAATTCATATAGATGAAAATAGAATGAATGGTAGTTATCAGGGTCTCCAGTTATTATTTAATAGGTAGAGAGTTTTAAGGGCACCTGGCTGGCGCAGTGGGAAAAGCATGCGGCTCTTGATGTTAGGATCATCGTGAGTCTGAGTTCCACGTTGGGGGGTTGGGCATAGAGATTACTTAAAGAAATAAAACCTTAAATTTTTTTTTAAAAAAATAGGTGGAGAGTTTTAGTTCAGGTGATGAAAAAGTTTGGGAGATGGATGATGGCGATGGCTGTACAACAGTGTGAATGTACTTGATGTCACTGAACTATACATTTAAAAATGGTTAAAATGGTAAATTTTATGTTATGGGTATTTTACCACAATTAAAAAAAAATGTATGTGGCAGAGACTATTATGATCTCAGACCCTCCCCACCACTCACCGAATGATAGGTGAGCCCATGGCTGCCTAGCTAGAGACATTTCCCAGCTTTCCTTGCAGCTCAATGTAACCATATAGACAAGGTTTTGACTATTAATATGAGTAGAAATGATAGGTTTAATTTCTGCTTCATTGTCCTTAAAAATGAAATGCTTACTCTTCACACATTCTTTTTCCTCACTCATGGGCTAGATTCTAGACATGGTACTGGTGAGCTACTTCAGGCCATGAGGATGAGGACAACTGAGGGGCCCCTGGCTGGCTCAGGCAGAAGAGCCTGTGACTCTTAATCTCAGAGTCATGAGTTCACACCCCACATTGGGCCTAGAGCTTACTTAAAAAAGAAAAGACAACCGAAGCAGTTGCTTTTTTTTTTTTTTTAAGATTTATTTATTTATTTGAGAGAGAGTGAGGGGGGAAGGGCAGAGGGGAGAATCCTCAAGTAGACTTCCCGCTGAGCACAGACCCCAACATGGGGCTCGATCCCATGACCCACGAGATCATGACCTGAGCTGAAACCATGAGCTGAAACCAAGAGTCAGACCAACTGAGCCGCAAAGGCACCCCTGAAACAGTTCCTTTTTACTCAGATGTTAATTAGAATCCATATACTGAGGCTAGGAGAGACACATTGTGGGCTGGGTCCTTGGATGAACTCATGAAGCAGTCTGTCTTCCTTTGCCAGACTGTTACAAGAGGGAGAAATAAACATATCTTATTTGAAACAATGTATTTGGGGGTCTTTGTTATATTATCTTAACCTAGACACCAATACAGCTAAGGGTAAATTTGCACTTATGTGTCAGTGTATTTAGCTCCTTATATGGATTATTTGATTTAATCCTCACAACAGCCTTATGATCTAGACACTATTATTATCCCCCTTCTATGAAAAAGGAAATTGAGGCACAGAGTAGGTTAAGTAATTTGACCAAGATAATATAACTAGTAAATGGCAGAACTAGGAATTAAATGTAGGCAGTTGGCTTTAGAAGCTATCTTTTATGAGTTAATTTTGTTATATCCCTTGAGAGAATTTGAGATGCGTGGGGGAGCTGAAAATGGGAATTCCTGTCCTACCTCAATAGTTTTCAGTTTGTTCAGTTTCATGCCCAATACCTGCATAGGAAAAATGAATTCATAGAATTGTCATTTTATTTATGTTTTGCATTATAGAATCCTAATTCGGGAGAGACGTTTTAGACTTTCTAGGCATTAGACTTTTAGGTACGATAAAATTTCCAAAATAACTTTGGCAATGAGCTTGGAGTTGCTTTACTTTCATTTTTTGCCAAGGTAAGTATCATGGGAAAAGGAAAAAAAAAAAAATATCATCCATCACCACTATTCATAAAAGGACATCTTAACACCAAAATAAATAGAAAAATCATTACTGAAAAAAAAAAATTTTTTTTAAGATTTTATTTATTTACTTGACAGAAAGAGAGAGAGCACAAGCAGGGGGAGCAGCAGGCAGAGGGAGAGGGAGAAGCAGGCTCCCCGCTGAGCAGGGGGCCCGACGTGGGACTTGATCCGAGGACCCCAGGATCATGACCTGAGCCAAAGGCAGATGCTTAACCGACTGAGCCACCCAGGTGCCCCCCAAAATGAACTTTAATTCAATTGGATAAATTTACCATTATGAAAATGTCATTCACTGCATATTTTTTATTTTGGGGGCTGTGCCCATGACTGGTGGGAACTTTGACATAGAGAAGCAGTGTTCTGCCAACATTCAGTGCTGTGTCTCATCCCACCATGTGGCAGGGAGCCTCTTCTGCCTCACCTGGAAGAGTGGATTTTCTCTAGACTTACTTTAACAACAGGCAAATCCCTGGGCCATTTCGAGGTCTTTGGGGCCTACACATCACACATTCCTTCAGTGAGAGGGCAGCAGTAGCTGTAGTAAGAGATTGCTTGTACCTCTAACTTTTTATAGATCATGTCCTAAAATTCCTTCACATACCTATTTTGAGTAGAAAATACAAGGTGATTTTATGGTTTTTGAATCTCAAATTCTCCCTGTCTTTTGGTTCCCACGTGTGACCTCTAACAGGAAAACTGATAGATTTGAAATGATTATTTATGTTGTCCTCTATACAGTCACAATCAAAAACAATTTGCCTCTCATTCTCCTGTAGAGACAAAATATTTGTTAAAAAATCCATGGTAGCTGTTGAGATGTGTGCGAACCTGATGAACTTGTGCTGACTATGGAAATGCCCTTCCAGGCCAAGGAAGTATCAAAGTAAATTATCACCTTAAAAAAGGTAGTTTAAAAATGACAATGTAGGGGCACCTGGCTGGTTCAGTCAGTAGCGCATGTGACTCTTGATCTTGGGGTCGAAAGCTCAAGCCCCACATTGGGTGGGGAGCTTACTTTAAGAAAAAAAAAATTGCAAAGCACTTTAACTTCCTCAGGTATCACCATTCTGAAGGTACAAAAGGGGAAGAACATTGACACTAACGACTCAAATTCCACTGACTCTGGCCGCTACTGATTCACAGAAGACATCAGTCCATTTCAGAATCTCACGTTTATTTCAGCGAAGCCCCAGAACAGGTCTGAAAAGGAACCATGTGGGCCCCCCCACAATTGTGGGGACCTTTCCCTTTGGCCCTGACAGCCCTGCTTCTGCCCAGCCTTAGGCCTCTGCAGGACCTGCCCCAGCAGAGTCGGCTGCACCCCAGGGGGACACAACGTAGGTTTATGCTGAATTACTGAAGTGTGTATGGAAAACATGGTTGTTTCTGTTTAGTTGCAGCCCCAGCCGGAGGATAACCCACCGATGCTTAAAATAAAATAAACATAAAAATATTTATGTTAAGACTTATTGTCGTTTAAAAAAGAAACAACCCAGTGTCTTTTGTTAGTGAGGACATTAAATGTGCGAAGATTATATTTGGCATCAAGCACTGGCATTCACTTATTCCTGCAGTAATTGTTTATTGAGCACTAGTATGTGCCGGGCAGTGGTCCCCATGCAGGGGGTAAGTGATGAAAACAGAGCCCCTGCCTTTGTGGAGAGTTATCAGTCAGCCAGTTACCTCGAGTCTGTAATACCAGCTCATCTCCACAAATATAACATCTTGATTTCCATCAGGTTTTCTGAGATTCTGAGCTAGAGAATTGGTAGCTTGGAGAGCATAAATCATGTGTGGGGGAGAGGGGTCTATTGTGTGTTTTCTCTTTTATAATGAAAGTAGCTGTAAAAAGAGGAGAGTAAAACTAAATAAGGTGCTGCGACCCCTGGCTAGATTTCAGACTGAACCTCTCACTCTAATTGATGCCATTTATATCCATGCAACCACTCGCTTAGACCTTCTGATACTGTAGGACACTATAGAATAACTTACTTCCTAATGCATTTTATGGCATTTGGAAGCCCTCCAGTGGCCAAATACTAAAGCTTAAAAAAAAAAATCCTTTTGCTGTGCTTAAGGGTTTAGGTGTGAAATTATTTGTGTTTGCAACTTACTTGGAAATATATCCAAAAAATAAGATGAATTAATGTATGAAGAGATGAATAGATCTAACCATAGATGATTAGATATGTGATCAAGCAAAAATAACAATGCTAATTGTAGAATCCAAGTGACAGGTATATGGATCACTGTATAATCTTTCAACTTCTCTGTGTTGGAACATTATATAAAATATTGAATGAAAATCTCTTAGCTAGACTCTGAAGATTTATGCCTTGTAGTTGACATTGTATTAAAATTTTTCTTTCTTTCTTTCTTTTTAAAGATTTTACTTATTTATTTGACAGAGAGAGACAGCAAGAGAGGGAACACAAGCAGGGGGAGTGGGAGAGGGAGAAGTAGGCTTCCCGCGGAGCAGGGAGCCCGATGCGGGGCTCGATCCCGGGACCCTGGGATCATGACCTGAGCCGAAGGCAGACGCTTAACGACTGAGCCACCCAGGCGCCATGTATTAAAATTTTTAGACATTTTAGCATCTTTCAGTAAAATTGTCTTCATTAATGGACATGGATTAATTTTCCTTAACATGATTAATTTCTAAATGTTTGAAAAGCACTTCTGGGTTTCTTTTCAGAAAGTTTATACAATGGGACTATGAAATAGCTATATGATTTTTTTATGTTTATTGTAACTGCAATGAGATACACACCTCACACTTGTCAGAATGGCTAAAATCAAAAACACTGGAAAGAAATGTTGCAGAGGATGTGGAAAAAAAGGAACTTTCATGCACTGTTGGTGGAAATGCAAACTGGAAACTGTGGAGAACAGTGTGGACTTTTACTTAATGATCCAGTAATTCCACTCCTGGGTAGTTAACCAAAGAATATAAAAGCAATAATTCTTAAAAGATAATGCCTCCCCCGATGTTTATTGCAACATTATTTACAATAGCCAAAATATGGAAACAATGCATGTGTCCATTGACAGATGAATGGATAAAGAAGATGTGGTATATATATGGAATGGACTATCACCCAGCTATAAAAAAGAATGAAATCTTGCCATTTGCAACAACATGAATGTGTTGTATAATGCTAAGTGAAATAAAGCAGTCAGAGAAGGACGAATTTACCATGATTTCACTCATATGTGGAATTTAAGAAGCAAATAAAGGAATGAAAAAGACAAAAACACAGACTCTTAAATACAGAGAACAAACTGGCGGTTACCAGAGTGGAGAAGGGTGGGGGATGGATGAAACAGGTGAAGGGGATTAAGAGTACACTTAGGGTGATGAGCCCTGAGTGATGTGTGGAATTGTTGCATCACTAGATTGTACACCTGAAACTAATATAACATGTTATGTTAACTATACTGGAATTTCAAGAATAAATAAATGTCTATCTTCCTAGTATACCTACTTAACACACTCAGGAAATTGTTAGCAAGTTAACTAGATTTCTTTTTTTTTTTTTAATCAGAGAAGCAGTTGTTTGACAATTTCTGAAATCATTCAGGCTTCAATGCAGAGCACAAAATCCACCCTTAAGTAACCAAGCTGAAAGGGATTTATTGCATGGTATATTACAAATGGCAGGGCTGTCAACCGAGCTTCAGGAGCGCCTCACCAATCCATGCTTTAGAACGGGGCTGTCGAAGGACTGCTGCTCATGTCATGTGTGGGGAGGGCGCCCTTACAGCCACTGGTTACAGCCACATCGCCTTCACTGTAATATGCCCCATCCAGGAGGGTGCCTCAGAACCTGGCCCTCCCCACTGCAATCCTAGATTCTTCACAGCACACAAGTGCCTCGAGTTGGTGGAATTTAAATTACATCCACAACTCTAGCTGCAAGGGAGGTTGAGAAATACATTTTTAGCCTTCCTGACACTAAAGCCTAGGAAAGCCTGTGAAGAGGCAGATGGCATGAGATGAAAGGCTGTTGGAAACTTTAGTGAACAGATCATAACGAACAGACTGACAGTACCTGAACACACTGATCAGCATCACTCTTGTGACTTAGATGTTATGACCTTTTTGATGCGGGTAATAAGTACGTGGCAGCATCTATGAAGCATTCTTGCCTCAAAACAGCAAACCTGGGAGCCTCCAGATCCAAACACCAAGTTTACAAGAAATAGAGGGATAGAGGCACACGTTAACACCACCACAGGGTGCAGTCAGTGCAACCCAGAGTGTGGGATACCCTACAGGACAAATGACAGAGATTCCTCAACAAATACATGGCAAGGAAAAAAGGGCAGGGAACCTAAAATTAAAAGATTTAAAAGACATATCAAGTAAATGCGGCATGGAGCTTGATTCAAACAAACCAGTTGTCAAAAACATTTTATGAGACTCATAAATTTGAACACATATTGAATAATTGATCACATTAAAGAATTGTTAATTTTTAATTTTAAATTATTTATTATTATTTTTTAAGATTTTATTTATTTATTTATTTGACAGAGAGAAAACACATACAGGGGGAGGGGCAAAGGGAAAGGGAGAAGCAGGCTTCCTGTGGAGCAGGGAGTCGGATGCAGGGCTGGATCCTAGGACGCTGAGATCATGACCTGAGCCGGAGGCAGAGGCCTAACCAAGGAGCCACCCAGGCGCCCCAAGAATTGTTGTTAATTTTTTAGATGCATAATGATATTATAGTTAGTGTCAACAATCACTCCGATCACTTTTACAATAAGCTCTTTGTTTTTTCAGATTGTTATACATTGTTTCTTTCATAATTAATTTATGGCTCTGTGTTTTATTGCCAGAAAGTTTATTGTGCTAGGCATTTTACATATGTTAAATAACTTAATCCTTGTAGCAGTGCTTGTGAAGAAGGCAAATTATAGTGTTCATTAAGAGAAACAACTATCACAGCCTTTCTGGAAGTGGATAAAAACAAATGCCTATTTTAAAGTACCCTTAGTATGTCTAGGAATGAAGGAGGCAGGCGGACTTTCAGAGAAGTACCACCACTAATTGTAGGGAAAGTAAATGATCAGATAACCTCTCTCTATTTTTAAGACTTCTTTTTTTATTTTTTTATTATTTTTTTAAGATTTATTTGAGAGAGCGAGAAAGAGAGGGAGAGTACATGAGAGGGGGGAGGGTCAGAGGGAGAAGCAGACTCCCTGCTGAGCAGGGAGCCCGATGCGGGATTCGATCCCGGGACTCCGGGATCATGACCTGAGCCGAAGGCAGTCGCTTAACCAACTGAGCCACCCAGGCGCCCTATTTTTAAGACTTCTTAGTTTTTATAAAGTAAACATTAGATTTGATGTTTAAAATATTTTCTTACTTTTATCCCTGAAAGTATGAGAGGGCACCTGTTGTCTCATTTTAAAGATGAAGTCAACAACCCAAAGCACACCCCCCGCCAGGTAAGATGAATGTGAAGCATATTGAGAGCCTTGGTGTTATCAGACACAGCCACGGGGGTGAAACGGGGGCGATCCGGGCCCCCAAAACTAGCTGGCTGCAGTCTTGAACTTGCGGTTCTCTCTGTTAATGGGCTTAGACCATGCATTCCAAAATTCTGTGCTACGGGGCAGAAACAGTCTTAGACATTACAGTGGTCTGTGCCCTTCCAAAGCTCAACAGCACCCAACAAAATATTATTACCATTTCTCTCACTAGGGAGAATATAAATCTATACTTTCTCCTTGTTGGGGGAGGTGGTGAGGGGCCGATAATGAAAAAAAAGTTTCAAAGTCACTGGCTTAGACCAAAAGAGGTTTTATCTAGGATATGGTGATTCTGTCCTTCTCCCCCAGATTTTGGATAGCTTACAAAATCAAAATGCTACCTTGTTTTTCTAAAAATAACCCACCAAATGCCACTTTCTTCAAGGAGAATTGTGGCATCTCTGCCTAATGGAAAATTGGTACTTAGTTGGTTGAAGGGATGTCTGAATAGCTCCCTTGGGGAACTGCAGCCCCAGTTGACTTGAGCTATTCTTACAGCGAGCTTATTAACTGGTGATCATTAGTCTCTGCTAAAGTTTGTGCTTCGTAAACAATCCTAAAACTTGTTGGTAGGTAACCATTTAGAGTTAGTGTCCTGTACCTCTGGATTTCACCCCCTTGCTTATATGGAACTGCTGTAGAATTTTCTAGCTTGAACCAAAGATGTGAAATTGCTATTCCTTACCCTTAAGCTGATGCTGCCCTGAGGTAATACCAGAAATGTCACTCCGCTTGTCTCTAAAGTTTATATAACAGGATTTGAGTCTGAAAAAGATGCCCTCTTCCCCCTGACTGAATGCCACCTCTATTCACATGATTTTATTGCAACCAACGTGTTCACAGTGTATAGAGAAAAGTGGGTTTGGCACTCAAGAGGCTTGCAAAATAATGCCGAAGATATATTTTCAAAACAGCTAATTTTATTGTATTTATTTATTTTTTAAGATTTTATTTTTAAGTAATCTCTACACCCAATGTGGGGCTTGAACTCACAATCTCAAGATCAAGAATCGTCTGCTCCATTGATGGAGCCAGCCAGGCACCCCCTAAAACAGCTAATTTTAAATGATGTGGGGGAAAAAAAATTGCTTAGCATACTAGCGCTAAGGAGACTTGATGGAAGAGCAGTGGATTGGGCCAGAAGTCAAGGCACTGATGCATTGAGAAGTAGGAAGGTTTATGAAGAGAGTACTGCTGCCGGACTTTGAAAGGTGGGTTAGTGCACTCTGCACTTGAAGAAGGTGGTGAGGGCATTCCATGCAGGGGTTGGCTGTTGAGTGAGACCCAAAGAGCAAAGCACAGAGGTGAAAAATTCCAAGGAATGCTAAGTTTCTCTAGCTGAAGGTTAGGGTGGAGAGCCAGTAGTGGCAGATGGAGCTAGAAAGCTTGGAGCCACATCGTGGATCTCAAATGACACGCAAAGGCCTCCCTGCTCTCATGGTTAGTTCCCAGGGTTACTGAAGTGGACTGTTACTTGAATACATAATACCACCTAACTGCATATTTGTCTCCACCCCCACCATCTTCATCCAGCAGAAAAGGACCAAAATTTCCCTGCATGTGATCTTGGACAAGTTAACCTCTCTCTGTACCCTGACTTCCTCTTCTATAAAATGGAGATTATAGATAGTACCTACCTTTTTTTTTTTTAGATAGTGCCTACCTTATTAAATGAGTCATTCACAATAGTATATGTGAGTGGAGGAGGCATCATATGAGAGTTAAATAAGTTATTTATCCAAAGTTCTCAATTGTTTTGAGGCATAGAAAAAAAAAAAAAGAAGGATTTTAGATCAGTGTTGACTCCCAACCATGGGCTTAAGACTTTTCACATTAAAAATTATTATGTTAGGGGTGCCTGGGTGGCTCATTCGGTTAAGTGTCTGCCTTCGGCTCAGGTCATGATCCCGGGGTCCTGGGATCGAGCCCCGCATCAGGCTCCCTGCTCAGCGGGAAGCCGGCTTCTCCCTCTCCCACTCCCCCTGTTTGTGCTCCCTCTCTCGCTGTGTCTCTCTCTGTCAAATAAATAAATAAAATAAAATAAATTATTATGTATATCATAGCTTTAATGTAATAGCAAAAAGGCCTCCAAGATGTCCTTTTATTTTAGAGCTCATGTAAATGCTTTTCCTGCCCTAGAAGCTGCTTACAGAGTGTTATTAAATAGGTGGGTACATTTTGGGGTATCTGACTGGCTTTTGGAATAGCATGAGACTTTTGATCTTGGGGTCGTGGATTCAAGCCCCACACTGGGTATAGAGACTACTTTTAAAGTGTGTGTGTGTGTGTGTGTGTGTGTGTGTGTGTGTGTGTGTGTGTGTGTATACACAGACACATATATATATAAAGTGGGTACATTTCTAATTCCTTAAGGCTTGAATTAAAACTTTGGAAATTCCTTGGCTTTGACCTACAGCCTTTTGACATTTTCACTGTTCATTACTAACTATATGTTGAGAATAGGAAGCGAAAGCACACATAGCTATTTCATACACCTATGAAAAGTGCAAAAGTGACAGTAGATAGGAAAAAAGTGGACCTACATTAAATATTTGTAGACTTTGGACATTTTCGGTTTTCCATTGTTGTCATTGTTTCACTTATATATTGCCGCATAATAAACCAGTATACGACATAATGGTTTCAAAACAACACTTGATTATTTCTCACAGTTCTGGGGACTGGGAGCGCTAGGTGGGATGCGGGATGCTTCTCTCCCACGTGGTATTGATTGGGACTGACTCTCCACATAGTCTCTCAGGGGTGGTGTTGTTAAGAATTTCTTTCCTTGCCATCAGCAGGGCCCCAGGAGATGGGAGTAGCCTGACCTTTTAAGGTATAGAAACAGAATCAGCCCAGAAACACATCTGCTGTGTTTTATTAGCCAAAGCAAGGTACGAGGTCAGCCTGGATACTAGAGGTAAGAAAAAAGACTCCACCTCCGTGGGAGAAGCTGCAAAATATCGTGGCCATGATTTCCAGGCGTCATCAGTTTTCAGGCTGTATATTTTAAAGCTTACAAATGACATTTGACCTAAGGACTAGCCCCTTTTCTAGTCAGTTAACAAGGAAACATTTCTTGCCTGCTAAAGCTTACACCCCTAGCTTCTTTGAAATCTAGAGACATATAGCGAGGTTAGTAGTCAAGAGTAAGGATTTGAGAATGGGAGCTAGGTTTAAATTCTGGCTTTGCTACTTTGTGTGACTTAAAATTACCTAAAGTCTGTATTCTTCAGATTCATCCATTAAACAGGGATATTTACCTGGCAAGGTTTTTATGACGATTAAGTAAGATAATATGTGTTCAGAGATTATTGGGGTGACTGGCACATGGTAAGCATTTAGCAAATTTAATAATTTTTATTAGATAAGTCTGAGTCTGCCTGACGGCTATTGATGTCTTATGATTTGCTCATCCCGGGGCTCCTGGGAGCCTGCTTCTCCCTCTGCCTCTGCCTCTCCCCCTGCTTGTGCTCTCTCTCTCATATGAATAAATAAAATCTTAAAAAAAATTTTTTAAGATTTGCTCATGCCTCTTGCAAAGTGGGACACTTGGTATTAGGGCCTTGATAAACATTCTCAAACAGTGAAGCCACCCACAGAATCTTTTGGGCTCTTAGTTTTCTGAATTTTCTTGAGTGCATTTCCTGACTTTTTGGATCCATAAATTTCCTCTTGGTTTGCTTTGCTGCCCTCTTCTGGTAGAATGGGGAAAAGTTCGGTGATAATCCGAGGCCTATAGCCTCAATAAAAGCTCTATTTGAAATCCTTTGTCAAAGAATCCAGCTTTCAGAAATCTTTGATCCTAACTTCCTAAGTGAATTCAGATGAAAGTAACGTCTAAATATAAAACTTCTAAATATACATTTCAGTTTATTTCTCCCATCCAAGTTTATTTCTGTTAAATCGATAGTGACAGATGGAACAGTAAGATTAAAATGGACAGCTCACTTTAGGTTGAAAAGATGGTAAGAATACTTTGTTATGCTGATCAGCAATAGGAAATTCCCTAGAAACTGCATTTCACTTTTCTGAAACAATTAAATGTGTATATAGAAAATTTTTTTCTAATGTTAATTTCAGCTAAATCCCTACATCTTTCAAGTTATGACATATGTAGTATCCCTAGATTGGTATTTTAAATTTTTTGCATAGAAGCTGCATGAAAATGTTATTGTGTGCTTACTTCAAAAACAATGAGAGATGCTAAATACTTAGATTTTATATTTAATACAGTATATTATTTAAATGCTTTTTCACACATTTAGTTATTAGAAGACATTGGAAATATTCTAATAGGTTATATATAAGTAGATAAAACTAAAATTTAGAAGGCACAATACTTTAAAATATTACAGAGGTATAGATGATCTGCACATTTGTGTACTTATCAAACAATCCTACTGAAGAATTTTTCCATCAGAAAAAAATATAATATTGAGGGTCAAGGTGGGCAAAATGATGGGTGAAGGTGGCCAATAGTACAAACTTCCAGTTATAAAATAAATAAGTCATGGATATGTAATGTACAATGACTGTATTTAATAATACTGTATTGCATATTTGAGAGTTGTTAAGAGAGTGGATCTAGAAAGTTCTCATCTCAAAAAAAAGGTAACTATGGAAAAAAATAAAGGAATTACTGATTTTTTAAAAACATAGTATTTTAAGACATTTAGAACTGTTTTCCTGTTTCCTGCTTGGCTATTCAGGCATAACTCTGTAGTAGCTAAGAGTATATTCTTGTTGACATTTTGGCAAGCACAGTTTCAAGTCACAAATGCTACTTCATTAAGTCATGATACAGTACATATGCCATGCTATCTCTAAAAAATGTAAAATGCCTGGAATCTTTGGAATTCCCTTCCCCCACTAATTCAACAAAGTCCAGATTTGTTATAGGACAGAACACAGACACATCTCCTGGAGCTATTTCAACCAGTGAAATAGCTGGTTGAACATTTCAACCAGTGAAAACTGGTTAAATGATCTAAATACCAGTCATTTGCACATCTTAGGAGATCTGTGCACCTTAAAGACAAATAACTGAGGAAACAGATTGCAGCAAATCTGTTAAGAAAATACAGTTTATATTCAAAACTGCATCTGCTTTGCACTTTTAGCAAATATGCAGTGGCTTCTTATTGAGTGGATATGTGCCAAAATCTTAGTTTAAAGCTTTTGCAATTCTCCATCTGCCAGAATGAAAATTTGAGCTTCTGGCCTATAAGAGCTGTGTAACAAAGATCCAGTATTAGAGAATAGAGTATTTAAAATCTGAAATTAATTCACATTTCATTATTTAGAAAGCTATTAATAGAGTCTGGGGGTCTTGGGGTTGTGAGTTCAAGTGCCATGTTAGATGTAGAGCTTACTTAAAAAAAATAAAAATAAAAAAAGGAAGGCTATTAATGGAGTCTGAATTTTTGACATCCAATGTAACATCACTAAAAGCAGATATTGAGGAGATATCCGTGTAAGAAAACAAAAGCAGCAAGAACTTTTCCCAAACTAGCACAATAGTGATTTAATTCAATTTAATCCTATTTAATCTAGTTTAATCCTTAAACTAGAATGATTTCATGGATTGCAATCAAGAGTACCAAATAAATATCTTTCTGTTTTTTTTTAAGATTTTATTTATTTATTTGACAGAGAGCGAGACAGCAAGAGAGGGAACACAAGCAGGGGGAGTGGGAGGGAGAAGCAGGCTTCCCACGGAGCAGGGAGCCAGATGCGGGGCTCGATCCCAGGACCCCGGGATCATGACCTGAGCTGAAGGCAGACGCTTAATGACTGAGCCACCCAGGCGCCCCACCAAATACATATTTCAACAAAAGTATTACAATCAGAGTACATTTTTTGGGCTCAATATAATTAAGATGGCATTCTTTACTTGAGATTCTCTCAAAAGCTTCATATTGCAAATTGCATTTATTCTTTTTATTGCTCCCCTTCACATTTACTTCACATTTCACAAAACTGTCTTTTTTTAGTTTAATTGTGAAGAAGTCCTTAATATATGTGTATAGATGTCTTCAGAACAGAGCCAGCTATTCAGTTTGAAAACTATGGATATATTCTTGGGAAACTACTCACAGTCAGTGGGTAATGTTTTTGACCACTCTTACTTTTGAGCTGGCTCCAAGGAGCAGGGGCAAGTCTATAAACCACCTATTAGTCAGCTTCACTCCCTGAGGGTATTTATGTGGGTGCTTTGAATCACGTGTCAAGAGGTATGAAGTTTGAAAATACAAAGACTTAATAGAAGGGTGGTTGGGAATGTAAATCAAAATCAGGTGTGGACTATCTTAACATGTGCTATGGACTTGGATTCAACTCACCTCTTCAATTGACATTTATTTTCTACTCTCTGTCAGGACAATGTTTAAGAAAATACATATATTCAAAATTAGTTCTACTTTGTACATTGAGCTGTTTTCAAAGTCTGTATATATATATGCCAACATTTTCCCTAAATATCATGATCATTTCTCTCAAGGGGCTAGATTAGTGGAGCAGAAGGTCTAAGTACATTGATCCATAAATGGGGTACAGACACAGAGAAAATGGGTTGACTGACTTGGTGTGGGAAACGGGATGAGATGAATGGTTTAGTAAAAGATGTAACGCTTGAATTAGTCTTGATAGATGAGTAGGGCTCACCAGAACAACGACAAAGTAGGGTGTTTCAAGACAGAGGTTATAGTGTAAGTAAGGTGTAGGGGGCTCAAGAAACGTTTTTTTTCTTTTAAAGATTTTATTTATATATTAGAGAAAGAGAGCACAAGTTGGGGGAGGCAGAGGGAGAAGCAGGCCTCCCGTGGAGCAGGGAGCCTGATGCGGGACTCGATCCCAGGGTCCTGGGATCATGACCTGAGCTGAAGGCAGACGCCCAACCGACTGAACCACCCAGGTGCCCCCTTTTATCAAAAGATTTATTTATTTATTTATTTATTTATTTACTTGAGAAAGAGAGAGGGAGTACAAGCAGGGGGAGGGGCAGAGGAAGAAGCTGACTCCCCACCGAGCAGGGAGCCCAACACAGGGCTCGATCCCAGGACCTGAGCCAAAGGCAGACACCCAACAAACTGAGCCACCCAGGCGCCCCTAGGTACAGTATTCTTACAATAAATAAGCTAGAGAAAAGAAGATATTGTTTAAAAAAATCATAAACACTGGAATATTACTCAGCGATAAAAAAGAATGAGATCTTACCATTTGCAACAACATGGATGGATGTAGATGGTATTATGCTAAGTGAAATAAATCAGTGAAAGACGAGTACCATAGGCTTTCCCTTATATGTGTACTCTAAAAAACAAAACAAATGAATAAAGCAGAAACAGACCCATAAATAGGGAACAAACTGATGGTAGCCAGAGGGGAGACGGATGGGGGGGATGGGTAAAATGGGTGAAGGGGGGGGTGGGACGTACAGGCTTCCAGTTTTAGGATGAGTAAGTCATGGACATGAAAGGTGCAGCATGGGGAATATAGTCCATGGTAATTGCTGAAGATGGTAGCTACAGCTAGAGTTGTTGAATCAGTATGTC
Source organism: Zalophus californianus (assembly GCF_009762305.2). Lineage (NCBI taxonomy): Eukaryota > Metazoa > Chordata > Mammalia > Carnivora > Otariidae > Zalophus > Zalophus californianus. Next base: position 21,574,131 of record NC_045606.1, on the reverse strand, counting down.
TTACACCGGAAACTAATGTAACTTTGTCAACTAAATTTCAATAAAAAATTTTAACAAAAATCAATAGGGAAAATATACTTACAGTACTGTACTGCATGTACTGAAAAAAAATTGTATTGGGGCACCTGGGTGGCTCAGTCGGTTAAGCATCCGACTCTTGGTTTTGGTTCAGGTTGTGATCTCAGAATCAGGAGATCGAGTCCCACGTTGGGCCCCACGCTCAGTGCCGGAGTCTGCTCAAGTTTCTCTCCCTCTTCCTCTGCCCCTCCCTCTGCAGGCTCCTGTGCAAGCACATGCCCACTTGCTCTCAAATAAATCAGTCTTTAAAAAAAAAAAAAAATCGTGTATAACTGGACCTGTGCAGTTCAAACCCTTGTTGTTCAAGGGTCAGCCACAGTTCATTATGACCAGAGCACAGATAGAAACAGTTAAAGGCTGCAAAGGCCGGCAGCATCATCTGCTGTTAGCCTTGATCCCGTGGGCCTTGCTCTCCAGTTGCATTATGCATCAGAATCACCTATGGTACAAGTTTTATTTATTTAAGTAATCTCTATACCCCATGTGGGGTTCGAACTCACGACCCCAAGATCAAAAAGTCGCATGATCTTCTGACTGAGCCAGCCAGGGGCCCCTAAAGCACACATTTCTTATTCCCCTTCTAATTTGGCTCCAGGGGAGGACCGTGGAACCCGAATTTTAAGGACATTTCCCAAAAATTCTAATGCAGTACAACTTGGGACACAGTTTGAAGAAATATTACCATAGACAGTGAAGAGCCCTTAAAGATTTTTTAGGGAAAAGGTAACTCTTAGGTCACGAGCAGATCAGATTGGCCTTTGGTAGCGAGGAAGCTGGGTTGAAGAGACGAGAGCCCAGAGGGCAGAGTTCACCAGACGGATGACTAGTACGCAGAATGCCAGAAAGAGGACGCCGCTCACCAGGGTAGGGGAGCGTGCCCATGTTTAACCTAAATCAAGTGTCAACAAAGAGAAATGTGAGGATTTGCAATATTACTGCAAAAGTTCGTTTAAATACCCAATTCTCCCCGGGGTTTTTGTGCCCTCACGGTTCCATTCCTGGCCGTATTAATTCCCTATTATTGATCCCTAGTCTGGACACTTCTTATGAGCTTCAAACCTACCTAGGGACTGGACATCACCTCCTGGGTGCTGGGGGTTATCCCAAACTCGACGTATTCAAAATGGAGATTCTCATTTCCCAACCAGAATGCTGGGAACCAAGAGACCCTCCCTTTCCCTCATATCCATCTAGTTACCTAAACAGGAGTAAGAACTTGACGCTGTACTGTACTGCATGTACTGGAAAAACTTGTAAATTGACTTGTAAATTCAATCTCAGAAGATAAAAAGACAAACTGATACGCAGTAAACTCTTCACAGTCAAGAATTTAACGTTCAGTTCAGTTTCAACTTTAAGTGACCCCAGGGATTTAGAACACAAAGTTATGTGATTTCCCTCAGGCAAAAATCTTAACCACAGGTCCTACCTGAGGCTGTTACACTTAAGTTACTTAGCTAATGACTGAGGCTGGCTCAGCACTGACCTATAACTGTGGCTTTATTGCTCTTTATCTATAGAGAAAATGTCCATAAAGTAAAAAGTACTAGAGTGAAAATTTATGAAAATTTGCTTCCAAAGGAAAAATTTGCTTCCAAAGGAAAAAATGCTTCCAAAGGAAAGCTAACTGATTGTGTTACGATGGAAAGATCTTAAAGGCCTTTGTAGCCTTAGCTGTACAAGGTAGAGGTTTTGGATAAAGAGGCAGGATGAATTTGGCAATGATTTATCTCAGATACAAATGAGCTTACCATATGCTTTACATGGAAGAAGAAAAATGAGTAACTGTTCTACCAAGTGTCCCAGGCAATCTAAAAACCCGTGAGAGAAAGCTAATAAAGCTAGAAAAAGGCAGAATTTAAAGTACCATCCTAGGGGCGCCTGGGTGTCTCAGTCGGTTAAGTGTCTGCCTTCAGCTTAAGTCATGATCCAGGGATCCTGGGATCAAGCCCTGTGTCAGACTCCTTGCCTGTCAGGCTCCCTGCTCGGCAAGGAGTCTCCTTCTCCCTCTCCCTCTGCCCCTCCCCTGCTCATGGTCACACATGCTCTCTCTCAAAAAAATATTTTTTTTAAGATTTTATTTATTTGACAGAGACACAGCGAGAAAGAGAACACAAGCAGGGGGAGCAACAGAGGGAGAGGGAGAAGCAGGCTTCCCGCTGAGGAAGGAGCCCAGTGCGGGGCTCGATCCCAGGACCCTGGGATCATGACCTGAGCCAAAGGCAGATGCTTAACAACTGAGCCACCCAAGCGCCCCCCAGAAATAAATAAAATATTTAAAAAAAAATATATCATCCTAAAGATAGGCAATAGAAAGCAAAGAAAAAAAAAAAAAACTAGAAACATACAGATCAATGGATACCTAACTGGTATCAATGGCTACCTGACAAAACCATGTAACAGTGGAGCAAGGGCATTAAATGGTGATTGATCAATGGGGAAAAAAACTACCTCATTCCCTGAGCCAAAAAATGTAGTCTTAGATATAAAATACAAATTCCTTCAAACTAAAATAGGTAGTTCATAAAAAAAGTATCCACGTGGTCAGTCACAAGCGCATAAAATGTGCTCAACATCATTAGTCATGAAGGACCACTTTGTATCCATTAGGAAGGCTAAAATGAAAATTAAGGGCAATACCAAGAAATACGTAACAATTAGAACAACCATTTAGAATAACTGTCTGGCAGTATCTACTAAAGGAGAATATGTATGTGTACACTGTAATCCCAAAATTCTACTCCTTGATGTATAGCCAACAGGTTTATGTATATATGGACACCAAATAACACATTAAAAAATGTTCGTAGTACGCTCGGTGCAGAGTCCACTTGGGATTCTTTCCCTCTCTCTCTCAAATAAATGAATCTTAAAAAAAAAATTGTTCACAGTAGCATAATTTGTAATATTCCGAAACCAGAAATAAAATGTCTGTTAATAGCAGAATGGACACACTGGGGTACATGCATACAATGCAAAATTCTATAGCAATGAAAAATAAGTAACTGCTACTCATATAATAAACAAATCTCAGAAGTCCAAGGGATAATCTTCTCAGTGGCAGATCCCATTCTATTGCTCAACCTGGATGGTGGTCACACTCACACACAGGTGTGTAAACTTTGTGATGATTATGATTATTAGGACTTTTGCACTCTTCTGAATACATGTTATTTTTCAATGAAGATGTTCCAAGCAACTCCTTCCTAACAAAAAAAAGTTTGTAAATGATTTTAGTACCATATTATATAAATCAAGTGTGTAGAGGAGCTACATATTTTTTTCAGTTGTTTTATTTCAGTTTGAATTTTTTTAGGAAAATGATGCTACGGAGATGTCTTGTGTCTTGTGAATGTCAAGGGTCCCTTGTATTCACATTTCCTTATGACCAAAATATATGGGGAAAATATAAGATTCTAAGGAATGAACACGAAGACCATTGAGCTTAAAGAAAAACTGACAAGAAATTATAGTATTATTTTCTCCTCTACAGTAATCCTATTAGTCTCGTAATTTCTTCTTCCTTTCGTATACAGAGGGAAAATATAGATGTCCATTAACTTCAATCCCTGGTGTCAGAATTCAAACTTGCAATTTACGGATGGGGAGCTATGCTCCAGTTGTGGAGTGGGAAGAAACCAGTTCCCCTTTCCTAGCCTCTGTCTTGGATCTTAGTAGGCAGTAATGAGAAGGCTGCCTAGGGCTGACTCAAGGATAAGTATTAGAATTAGTAGCAGTAGGGGCGCCTGGGTGGCTGAGTCATTGAGCGTCTGCCTTCAGCTCGGGTCATGATCCCGGGGTCCTGGGATCGAGCCCCGCATTGGGCTCCCTGCTCAGCGGGAGGCCTGCTTCTCCCTCTCCCCCTGCTAATGTTCCCTCTCTCACTGTGTCTCTGTCAAATAAATAAAATAAAATCTTAAAAAAAAAAAAACGAATTAGTAGCAGTATTGGGAGTGGTGAAGCCATGTTTTTGCAGACGGTTCTCCCTATTCTTTAATTAAGAGTTTAAACCCCATTCACACTCATGACTTAAAGGCTGAGCCTGCAGGAAGGTGGATAATAACTCCAATTTCCTAGGAATGAGGAATGAAAAACCAAGACAAGTAGGCACTGTAAAACTGTTGTTTTTTTAATGCAGGTCAGATATCCTGAAACATACATGTATTTTGATAGTCTTCTAATCCCACTTGAGTTCAAATATTAAAGTAACACACACGAGCTAAGAGAATTCAATATTGTTCCAAGGCACTTACTGAATCTCCATGACTAGATGAAAACAAGGACAATTAGGGTGGACAATTAGACAGTATATAATATAAAAATAACTTTTTGCTTACAATTTACAAAATGTATTATTATTACAATCTTTGATCTCTGATAACCTGCAATGCTGGCTGCATGAATCCAGCAATTTTAAAATTCAGAAACTATTTTCTAAAACTTCAGGGCAAATAATTTACAAATAAGGTACACAAAGATTTAGACCATGCAGAAATTTCTTACATCTTCTGTTAATAATATTTTATGACTGCAACTTTATGAAATTATATACCTACTTGCCCTGTACATATACAAAATAATGCATACATGATAAAACATTAGCAAAAGAGTAGTCCTTAAACTCAATTTATCATAAAAGTATTACTATATTAACATGTCTACAAGCAGCGTGTAACAGGGTTAAGAGACATTAAGGCAATAATACTTGAAGTTACAAAATAAACCGTATGTAATACTTTTTTCCTAAGTGTAGTATAAGGCAGGTAGATGGTCCCAGCAAAAAAATACTAAGGTAACAATCTACACTGCTGTTAGTCCCACATTTTTAAGATGGAATACTATAAATCTGGCTTTCAGTGGCACTTGAATTTTCCAGTATAATTTAAAGTGTCTTTTAGCTCCCTGAATCATGTCCATTCTGAAGGTGGATCTCTTGGTCCTTTGGGTTTTCCACAGCGGTTACGAAAACCTGTAATCAAAACACCACAGTAATTGGTCAGTGTCCAGAAATGTTTTTTAATTTACTAAAAACTCTTAATTTGCTTTGGGTAGTTCATTTAAGAACCTGAATAAATCATAGCAAAAAGTATGATAAACTCTGCCTTCAGGAAAGCCTGAAATGATGGCAAATAATCTTTTCCCATTCTTGCCAGCATTAACTACATAACTTAAAGTTTTAAAATTATTTAGAAAACAAATTACCAATATCTGTGGCCTCTGTTGGACTTTCTGATATTTGATCTTTCTTGTTACTGAAAATAGGTGGACATTCTATACAAGTCTCTGTGTGAGTACCTCCTGCTGGATGATCTAAAATGCAAAATAAAGCCATTGTTAATCAGCATCATTTGTAGCATCATATGTAGAATCCTCTTAATTATTTTAATGTCTGTATTAAGTTAAAAGAGCAAGTTTTCTCTCTTGGGTATCATAATTTCAGACGCCCAGATGCATATAAATGCAATGGTAGTGAACACAGGAAAATGTGTTAGGTGTTCTTGAGGGCACGCAGAAATCGTCAGTGAGTTGTTCTGCAATGTATGGATTCTCCTTATGCTCTTAACTTTAATAAACCTCAATCTTGCCATTTTATATTTCCTTAAGGTAGTTGTACTATGTGCCAATGTCCTAAGGCTATAATTTCAAGTGAGATGCATTATATGGAAACCAACAACAATCAAGTTCATAGTTAATTAATGGACTACTGGCTTTTTTTTTTTGGACTACTGGCTTCTAACCGTAATTTTTTTCTTTCAAAGTTTTACATCAGGGCGCCTGGGTGGCTCAGTCGTTAAATGTCTGCCTTCGGCTCAGGTCATGATCCCAGGGTCCTGGGATCGAGCCCCGCATCGGGCTCCCTGCTCCACAGGAAGCCTGCTTCTCCCTCTCCCACTCCCCCTGCTGTGTTCCCTCTCTCGCTGTGTCTCTCTGTCAAATAAATAAATAAAATCTTAAAAAAAAAAAAGCTTTACCTCAGTTAAATTTTAGTTTACTTCTTTAATTACCGATGCCTAAGATTAGTAATAAAAGAAATTTTGTTAAAAAACTTTTATGGAAGCTTGGAATACGAGTCAAAGAATACAAGATCCTTGTCCTTAAGTGCTTATAGTTTAGACAGGGGTCAGCAAACATTTTTTTTTTTTAAGATTTTATTTATTTATTTGAGAGAGACTGAGAGATAGAGAGCACGAGAGGGAAGAGGGTCAGAGGGAGAAGCAGACTCCCCGCTGAGCAGGGAGCCCGATGTGGGACTCGATCCCGGGACTCCAGGATCATGACCTGAGCTGAAGGCAGTCGCTTAACCAACTGAGCCACCCAGGCGCCCGCAAACTTTTTCTATAAAGCGTTAGAGAATAACTATTTTAGGCTTTGCAAGCCACATACAGTCTCTGCCACATTTTCTTCATTGATTTTTGTTTCTTTGTTTTTAAACAACTTTTTTTTTTTAAGTAAGCTCTACACCCAAAGTGGGGCTTGAACTCATGACCCTGAGATCAAGAGTCCCATGGTCTACCAACTGAGCCAGCCAGAGACCCCTAAACAACTCTTGAAAATAAAAATCATTCATTCAGCTCAAGGTCAGAACAAAAACTAGTCTAGCAGGAGAGACTGCCAAGCACGTTATTATTATACTGGTTTGGTAAGTTTTATAGTAAAATGATGTAGAGTGCAATGGGGACAGAGAGGAGAGGCATGGCGATGAAACTAGTGGTTTCAGGACTGGCTTCTAGAAAAAAATGATGATCTAGTCAAAAGGCCTCAATTTTCTCAGTGAAGTAAAAGGTCATCTACTGAGTAAGAGTAGGACTGATGATTTCAGAAGAAATTAAAGATTTATTTTTAATTATTTATTTCCTTATTCTTTTTTTGGTGGGCAACAAAGTTTATTGAGGGAGATAGTACAAAGCTCCCAAAGAAGGAGGGGACCCGAGAGTGTTGCCCAGAAGAAATTAAGGATTTAGAAAATTCGGGATGCCTGGGTGTCTCAGTTGGTTAAGCGGCTGCCTTCAGCTCAGGTCATGATCCCAGGGTCCTGGGATCAAGCCCCGCGTTGGGCTCCCTGCTCAGCGGGGAGCCTGCTTCTCCCTCTGCCTGCCGCTGCCCCCGCTTGTGCTCTCTCTCTTGCGCTCTAATAAATAAAATCTTAAAAAAAAAAAAGATTTGGAAAATAGAAAGGATACCAACTAGAGCATATAAGATAACCAAGCAAAGCTAAGTGCCCAATTATGGATGAAGATCCAGAATTGTAGGCTCAATCTGTAAAGCAGAATGATGTTCCCCAGCAGTATTCAGGAGTTTCGAGGGATAAAATAAAATGGTATGGGAGTTAGGAGCAAGACAGTGGAGGTTAATTTCGAGTATGACCAGAGTAATGGAGGGCAGTGTCTAGATTGGCTAGAGAAGAGAATCCAGAAAGGAGTTAGCATACATTAAGAAATAAAGGGCCCAGGGATCCAGCAATATCGGCAGTAGTAATAGAATAAAGACAGTAACAATAATAGCCTGGCTTCCATTTGAGTGCCTATTACGTGCCGAGCACGGTGCTGATATTCCATGAATGTGATCTCATTAACTCCTCAAAAACAATGCTCTAGGGTAGGTGCTATTATTACCTCCATTTCACAGAGGAAAAAAAAAAAAAAATGGGGCTAAGATGAGGTGACTTGGCTTAAGTCACATAGTTAAGTAAAATAGTAAAAATGGAATTCCAAACCAGGTGGGCTTGACTCTAAACCTTCTGTTCTTTTCCTTATGACACGTTGCCCCAGCAAAGGAGACAAAGAGTAATAAGAATTTATGAGAGGGAATGGAGCCCCGTTAGGCATAGATGCAGGGAAGGGGCAGCTAAAGTAGAAGGGAGGGCAAGGGCAGCAATGACAGATGAACTGGGGGAATTGTATAGGCTAGAATGTTTGATGAGCTGCTTTCATGGTCACTGACTTATAGGAATTAATAATAACTTGATGTATTTTACCATGATAATAAAAGAAACGTGGCAGAAAAATTTCTAACTTGGCATTATAACACTGGGTTGAGCTACATAATCTTACTGGTCTTCACAAATGTAGAAGTGCTAAAAGGAAGAATTACAAACAACTGATTTTTAGGGACCTCGTTCAATAATCTAGATGAATTTGGGACATTTATTCAAATCACTGTCACATCTAGATTCTAAGTGTTTTTATAAACAACAGAGATTAAAACACAGAAAAATATTTTTTAAAATAATGTTTTCTCCATTAGCCTGTACCTACCAATAATAAATGTTGTTACTTCCCAGATTAATAATATCTGATAACAGTAATTAATTTAAAAGAATTATACTGCATAGTTCAGGTTCAGTACACCATGAGACATGCTATTTTATGGAGATTAATCTACATAATCTATTAACAAAAAGGAATAAAATCTAACTTACCACATTTTTCAGTTCCAGAGGTTATCAGGCCCTAAAAGGAAGACATTTTAATAGCTATTACAGTATATCCCTTTTATAACAAATAATAGAAAATTTGGTCTGAGTATATATCCCAAGAAAGCAAGGTCTACTAAAATTCTCAGTGTCAAAGGGAAAGAAAACAATGGTGTTTTCAATTAGGCCTAAAATTTTTTAATGTTACAGTATTTTATACTGAGATGAAAAAGACAGGGGAACTATTTTTTCCTTCTAGATGGAAACTGAAAATGCAGGAACTACTACACAAAGGACCATACAACTCCATTTCGCCAGTCCTCTACCATATTCATAAGACATAACATCATTAGTATAGGTTACCACTATTTTATGTGCCAAGTAAAGTATGTTTCTTAATCAATTGTAAGATGTACCCTAATTTGGGGGATATTAAAATATGGAGGAAATATGAAAAATATTAATGTTGATGAAAAATGGTATTTCCCATGACCAATATATTTAATTACCAAACATTTCCTGATTGTGAAAGGAAACCTCTGGTGACCAGACAAACCAAAGGATGGGACTATGTACTTAGTGTTATGGTGGGAGGAACAAAATCTAAGTATTATGACCCTGAAAATGTAACTCCTGTTCTAGTCACACCTCCAAAATGATTTAAAACATGGCATAATTCACAAATTTCAAAAACTGTCTAGAAAAATGACACTCTGAAGTCATGGTCATATGTATCTCATGTTGCCCTTTTAAAAAATTTCCTATCACATTTTATATAGACTTTTCATCTAAAATCTTAGCAAAAGAAATGCTGATAATAGTCTTAAGGTGACAGTTTTTATAACAAACTAAGATAAATTAACAAAAGAGCAAAAATACTGAGTATATAGCTGTTCCAATCCCAAAAGGACTCACTTCAGATATTTTTTGCTCAGACTGTTCCTGACTCTGAAGTTCACTCCATTCAGATCTCACAGGTGTATCTGAGAAAAATGAAATCTTACAATTAACATGTTTAGTTCTTGAATTTCTTGCATTAAAGATACAAAAACAGACCCTATAGATTTTTTTAGAAACTATCACTCCATAAAATATTCTCTGTTAATTCAAGAAAATCCCCTTAAGTTTCCTTTCTTCAAATTTAATTAATTCAGTCATCACAGTTTATTATGTTACCATAAGCTCACGGTAATCTACACATGTGACAGACTTAGATGTACTTATTTGGTAGTATTGTAGTATATATGGCTTCACTGTTAACATTCTTGAAATCAGTTGAAATTAATATAATATTGGTAAAATATAACTCAGATAAGGCTAGGGAGGCCCCCACTGAGCATGAGACACTATAAACATATTAAAGCTGTTTTGTACTCTTTTTTAAGAAGAGACAGAAGAGAAGTATATTATGAAGGCTTTGAGCACTTTCTCCCAGTTCTCACTGCTACTCATGTGGCCTCAAGTCTCCCTCAATTAACACCGAGTTGAGGCCCACCTACAACCCAATTTAAATATTTACTTACCTAAACTGGCACCCAGCGAAGCAATTAATGCCATTTCATAAATAAGTACTATATTTAGTGAAATGAAAAGACAACAACTTGCAAATACAATTATAATTGAATTTAACTAAATTTAAGTAACATAAATGCAGCCATTTTAGCAATCTTAGCAAGTAAAAAATATTTTCAAGTATTTAAAAAAATAAGTATTTTTCATACAAGGAATTAAAAACATTTGTCAATATCAATTCAAACCTTTTGAATTTAATTATGCAATTCAGTAGCAACTAGACTAAAATCAGCCATGTTTTTTGGAGTTTATTATTACAGTATGAAGTATGTAAAAGCAGAAGAGACACTCACTATGTTCACTTGCTAATACAAAAGATTCAGGAGTTCTTTCAGGTAGGGGAGGAGGTGAATCTTCACTAACGTCAACATCTATATTAAATACATAAAATTCAGACAAATTATGAACTTGTTAAAAATATTAACTCATTAAAGAATGAATTTGTTATCTAAACAAGAAAACTCTGACATTCTAAAAATCAGTTCCACAAGTATATGAGAACCAGTTTTTAAAAATGCAAAAAACGAACAAGAAATCCTTACTGCTTGACTCGTTATCAAGAAAATTATGAAGCTTAATGAGCAAAGCGGATTGAACTCCATCACCACCACACAGAGAAAATGACTCTCTCCTGACTTTCTGACACCCTACAGACAGTAATCACTCTGGCTTCTGAGCCTGAACACAGACTTCAATAGAAAGCAAGGGACCTCTCTGTTAGGCTTGCAGATGATGCTTTGAGTCCACGAAGGAAAGCTTCGGCCATCTGACTTAAGCCAGTGTTTCCCAAATTGGAATCAATTGCTTAACTCCTTTCATGAATTTTGCCATACTATATACCACCATCTGTCCTATTTGCTTTTTAAATCCCATTCATTTTTAACTTAACTATGTCCTTTGGTCACATTTTATTTACTAATTTTGGGGGGTCATATTTCAAACAGTAATGACAAATAACAAATTTGAAGTGTTATTTTTCTAATATACATAAGTCTATTAATTTTTTTGAATGTTCATTTATTTAATGCCTAAAATCTTCTGAACAGCGGCATATAACCTGCTCTGAGAATACTGACTGAAGCTATATTAAAGCTTTTCACCAGTAAAAACAAAATTCACTCTTGGAAAAGATAATACACAATGTGAGCCTCATCACTTAGCTTACGACATAGATTAAGATTTTATTTATCTGACAGAGAGAGTGAGAGAGAGCACACATGCACACAAGCAAGGGGAGTGGCAGGCAGAGGGAGAGGGAGAAGCAGGCTCCCGGCTGAGCAGGGAGCCCGATGTGGGGCTTGATTCCAGAGTCCTGGGATTATGACCTGAGCTGAAGGCAGCCACTTAACCGATTGAGCCATCCAGGTACCCCTGTATTAGATCTTTTGAGGTTTCACTGGTGGTAGAGAAAGCAAATATGAGGATATAATTCCGTGTATGGACTCTCAGCTTAGGAAGGATGGGGTGAAAAAAGGGAAATGTAAGAATCCTATATTATTTTGTCTGGGCCTGACAACTGTTCTCTTTAAAAAATGAACACTCGTGCCATAATACTTTGCTATTTAACCATATCTGACAGGCTATGTATTAAAGAGACTGAAAAATCAGCAAAGCCTTTTTAATTTTCAACTAGCATGAGCCAGGTATGATTGCTCGTGTTCTTCCTACATTTATTTAACTAAAGACCCAAGAAAATACAGCCTCTAGGTCCTGCTGAGAAAAGAATTCCAGTCCATTATTTTATATGTCTATCACTGGTACTGGAACTCTCTCTTGCATGTAAAGTTAAGCCACTAAAGAACAATTTACCTTATCTAATGGTAATAACTAGAGCCATCACCATTCTTCCCCTTGCCCTCATATTAACTGACAGCTCACAAGTGAAGAAATGGCTGTTGGAAGGAAGGGATGCATAATCTCACATTGTAATGCCATTTCATAATTAAGTGAACAAATCAGGAAAGGCAGTCTTACTTAGTTTACATTAAATATCAGATTATCTTTCCAGAAACTCTATACCTCTTTTTCTCATGACAGTCTTTATTCTTAAAGACTTTTATTTTCTAACCGCAGCTCTTGCTTCTCAACCCCATGTTATTCTTGGATTTCTGGATCGCCTTTCCTATGTTCTAAACTGCTGTTTTAAAGGTTATCCAACCAGAGACTGCACATTTTACACAGGCTTTTTTGCAAATCATACACTGAATGGGGACTTAGTGTAGCCAATTTTGAGAAATCTTTCAGGAGGCCTGAGTCAATATTAAAATCAGAATTCATAGCCAGGAATTTTTGCCAGGCAGTAACTTACGCAAAAGGTTGTTTTAGGTATCAAAACACAATTATTCTGTGTAATTACTTAATAAGTTCTAAAACAAGCAAACAAAAACTAATTCCTATGCCAGTGGTTCATCTATAAGGTAAATAACTAAACATTAAAAATAGGATTGTTTGTAGTCAAGTGACAGCACAGAATACTTACACAGGACAGTTTTCAGTTAATACCAAACTCATTCAGCGTTGTTAGAATAGGGCAAAAAGAAACCACAAATCACATTTATAGCTATCTTTGCCTTGACATACAAATAAAACGGAGAGAATACAAGTGAGCTGGTGTACAGCAGGAGGACTTTAAAATACAAAATGCTGTGGAAGGATAGTTAAGAACTCCTTCTATTACCATCGACTGGTCAGGTAGCAATAACTTTTAATGAGCATATCATATCCCTGTCCTCACACCAAATTCTATTTCTACTAATGGTTTAAAGAAATATATTTCCTAGGTATAAAATGGATGCCTGCTATGCTACAAAAAGCCTAAAAAGAAAATTTCTTTTCAACTCATTTTCTTGCATAGTTACAACTTGGCAGTTATTTTTCAAACTCCAAAGTGGAGGAAGAAAAAGATATTAACAATTTTAAATTATGGCAAACTAGTAAAGTAATATTTATGGTGGTAACCATTATCTTCTGAAGATCCAGAAGAGGGGCACCTGGGTGGCTCAGTCGGTTAAGTGTCCAACTCTTGGCTTCAGCTCGGGTCATGATCTGGGGTCCTGAAATCGAGCCCCGCATGGGCTCTGTGCTCAGCACAGAGTCTGCCTGTCCCTCTCCCACTGCTCTTTCTCTGGAATAAACAAATAAAATCTTAAACATACACACACACACACACACACACACAGAAGAATACAGAGAATCCTGTAAATTTAAGAAACTACCTTAGATTCTTACCTACTCTACCAGATACATTCTTTGGATTAAAAAACACAGTATGTGTGAGTTGGGGAAAATAAAGGCACCATAGTATGGGTGGTACTTATTAGGTCAGAAATAGAAAAAGAAAGTTATCTTTCAAGTTCACAGTACTTATTTTGCCTGTACTTTGTAAATACCAGCCTATATAAGTCATGACCAAAGTTCACTGACAAGTAAATGACCACTGATAATTAATCTACCCATAATAGCTTTTGTGTTTATTACATTTACTCTCAACTTTATGGCCTGTTTAAGAAGGCAGCCAGGATTATTTTAGTAGATCAAAGATGAGTTTCAACAACCAATAATACATCTTGGGAACCAAGTGCACATATTACCTTGAAAACCTAAGACAGTTTTAAAAAGAGAGTCATTAATTAAATAATAGTATCAATGACTTAGATAAGGAGGCTATATCACATTCACTACTGACTGAATTAAATTTCCCGTATTCTGCTGAGTAGTTGCTTCTTGGTTAATCTCAGAGTTGAAAGTAGCTTCATTTGCAAGTATTTTGTGAAGAGAATTTTTTTTTAAAGTATTTTGTAGTTAAACAAGCATAAAGATGAACTAGTGTATGTGATAAACATGGATGAAATTAAATGGCCAATCAAGCCGTTCCACATTATTTATGTCACTGTTACTTTAAGCAATTCTATCTTCCCTAAATTATTTCTAATTATTCAGTCAGCTAAATCTTTGACCCACATAAAATACTAAAAACTATAACACAGGAGAAAAAAAAACACAAAAATTTTCAGTTACAACAACTGAAATACTTGGGAAACACAAAACCTAGTAATGCAATTAACCAAATTAAGGTAACAATAAATAAAAGCTTACTTTTAAAAAAAGTATGTAAAATAATGAAACTTTGCTGCAGGCGCTAGAGGGAAATGTGGAATAAAACATAATGAATTAATATAAATAAGTTGCTTAAGTTGCTTAGAACAGTGACTGGCACACAGTAAAAATATTTAAGTGTTAGATAATGTTATTATTACCTTTTTCAGCACCTGAATGTATTGTTCCTGCTATATCATGTCTAGCAATGGACATTGGCAATACTTTCCTTGTAGAAATGCTTTCAGTACTAGTGGCAGCAGAAACTGTGGCACTTGCTGTTGAAATATTAGTTTTATTCGTTGTCACAGCACCATCAGAGTTTCGTTCATCTGAGTCCGAGTCATCAGAGTGAAGAGGATTAGTGAAACTGAGGGGTGCCCTGAATAGAGGGGAACTGTTATGCTGATCTGCAATATCATGGGTTTCAACTGGTGTTGTGGGGCTTGGTGTTAGACTCACAGTTTTCATTGCTTGACAGTGGATATCTGAGGGTTTGCCTTCAGATGAATCAGGCCTGGGTAGGGTATCTTCAGGTCCATGAAAAGACCACGTTACATGTCCTTTCTCATCAAGAGGCAAGCGGTCTGGCCTTGGAGGTGTGCCTGAATTCTTCTGTGACTCTTCTGGTGGAGTAAGTGGAACCTTATTTGACTGTGTTGCACTGCAGTCCACACAAGAATTCTGAGAAACATCATCAACTTTTAGATCCCCTGAACTCAATTCCTGTGACTTAGAGACTTTATCACTTATACAAGGTGGAGTCGATTTAATTTTAATGGCATGTCCCCTATTCAAAAGTGTGTTCCCATCAAAACTTTTTGGTCCCTCTTGGAGGGGGACCTTCTTAATCTCAAAACTTAAATTTCGCTCCAATTTTTTATCCACCTGTTCACCAGTTGATTCATTTTTCCCTGGAAGTTCTGATTTGTTATAGTTCCTGTTAAGGTCTGTTGAATGTTGTTCTGATGAAACCATGTGCAACACTGGCTTTGGATGGTATCTGTCATTGTCCTGCCACACAGTAGTGACTGTTGGAAAAGCTGAAGGGGGAGAGGGTGTCAAAATGGGTGGCACTGGGTGAGGTTCTGGTGGCTGAAGTATTTCTTCCTTGGCATCCCCTTCTACAAGGCAACTGAAAAACATTAAGAAAAGGGCATCATAAGAATGTTCATCCTTTTATGAATAAAAAATTATACAAACAAAATTTAATGTTTAATAAAGTAATACATGTACACTATTTACAAATACAAGAATTTTAGGGGCGCCTGGGTGGCTCAGTTGTTAAGCATCTGCCTTCGGCTCAGGTCATGATCCCAAGGTCCTGGGATCGAGCCCCACATCGGGCTCCCTGCTCAGCGGGAAGCCTGCTTCTCCCTCTCCCACTCCCCCTGCTTGTGTTCCCTCTCTCGCTTTCTCTCTCTCTGTCATAAATAAATAAAATCTTAAAAAAACTTTTTAAAAATACAAGAATTTTAATGAAAAACAGCAGTCTCTTCCCACAGCCCTTCAGCTATCCAGACACATGAACTTTCAACTTTCTTAAATAGCTGCTTCTAAGATTCATTTCCATTATTTCAAAATATTTCAAAATGCATAAACTGCTATTTCTTGATCTACTTCACACATTCTCCATTGTCTTCCTACTATGTATCTTTTCTATCTTCTCAATAATGTTCTGTTGTAACTTTTAACTAGCTCAATCTTATGACTATAGATATTATTCTTACAGATGACACCATGATGTCCTATATTTTCTGATACAACTTCTTGTTTTTCTCTAAAATTGTCTTGGGTTTCAGATGGCTTAGTTCTCTATGTATCATCAATAATTCAGCCCTTCTTCGAACTTTCTTGCAGATTTGTACACCTCCTCTCAATTGACCAGTCAGGCACACTCGGTAATTATCAATACCACAGATGTTCCTCTCAGACCCTTGGGCCTCATGCTCCAGTGTAGACCACTGACTACCTAGGCCACCACAGAGCTGACGTTCTCTCCTCTGTCACCCTCCTGTTTTCCAGGTCCCATCTTACTTTTTCTAGTTACACTTCCTTGTTTTGGTGGCCATATCCTCAGTTGCTTCTTAAGAACTATATATAGGAGGCAGGGGTGCCTGGGTGGCTCAGGTCATGATCTCAGGGTCCTGGGATCAAGCCCCACATCGGGCTCCCCTCTCAACAGGGAGTCTGCTTCTCCCTCTCTCTCTGCCCGACCCTATCCCCACTCACTCACTCTCTCAAATAAATAAAATCTTTGGGGGAAAAAAGAATGGAGTATTAAAAATGACTGGAAGATATCTACATATCTGTAAGGGAGAGGGCTCGAGACTTGTGGCTTAGTTGTCATCTAACTGCATGGTGACTGAGTACAGCCCTTGCAAATCACTGGTAGGCCACAACCATGAATAAGTATACATTTCATCTCTTGGATTGGTTAGTTTTTCAAGAGGGAGATTCTGTCTCCCACCAGCAATCTGGGAGCAAGGGAGCTGGAGGATCTTACCATTTAGCATACAAATTCCTATTTTCAGTAAGGCACTATACAACCTCACCATCACTTGGACCTGATGTCCTTGAATCCAGAGACTCCCTGGTTCAACTACACCAGAGTAAATCCTTCCTGTGTGCCCAAATGTGGGAGAAGCAGTCATTTGCTCAATTTAATGTAAGGAATCTGGTGTCATGATCTCATTAATACTCTAAATACTCTATATATAGAGTACTTAGGTACTCTCCTTGTTTTTAGTCCCATCCTACACACCAGGCTCAAGGAGGACTTCCAATTTCTAGCTTTTCTTGGGGTTCTCTGGAAAATCATGTTGCTTCTTATTGGCTTCCCCCACCTACAGGAAAGCAAGTTTTAGCTTTCTCTGTTAAGTCCCTTTTCAATGGTCGATGTGCTTTCCACTTTCCACAATTTTGTTGACATATCTGATACCATCCCCTCTCCAATTTTGTTTTTTTAATCTTTATACATTTTTATATTCCTACACTGTAATTTTAGAAGTTTAGGGAGGGACCAGAGTTAAATGTGTTCAAGCAGCCTTATTTAACCAGTAATCTTTTTTCCTAAGATTTATTTATTAGAGAGAGCACATGCGCATGTGTACGTATGTGGGTGAGGAGGGCCAGAGGGAGGGAGAGCATCTCAAGCTGACTCCCTGCTGAGTTTGCAGTCTGACACAGGACTTGATCCCACAACCTGTGAGATCCTGACCGGAGCTGAAATCAAAAGTCAGACGCTCAACTGACTGAGCCACCCAAGCGCCCTTTAACCTATAATCTTCTAAGTGCTTTTGGAAGCAGTCTGTGCAGGATGTTGATATGTACACAATAAATATATTTTTAGTACTCACACTTAAAAGAATAGCTTTACTTAGGTGTAGCTGATATACAAAACCAATATATTTAATGTGTAAATTTGATGAGTTTGGACATGTGCATATACCCACAATACTATCACCACAATCAAGGTAATAAACATATATCCATCACCCCCAAAAGTTTCCTTGTGTCCTTTTGTGGGTTCTTGTGGCTACTCAAATGTGATTGGTAATTACACTAACAGATTTTTTTCCCTTATCCTTTCTTGATTTAAGGTTGGAACAAGGCTTAAAACACTTAAGTAGCACTTATTATAAGCCCCGCCACAAAAAAATATATACAACATATGGATTTTCCACTGTAGTGTCCAACACTCACATTTTTTACTAGATATTCCGATGTAAAAAAATTCCACTGAATAGATATAACTTGCATAATTCTTACTGTAAATATTGGTTTTAATCTAATCTATTTGAGGAAGGCATATTTTTCCCTTAAACAAAGCAAATTATTCAAGACCTACCACATAGTAGGCATTGTACCAGTACTTTCTTGCAGATTTGTACAAGAAGAGGACAGAACAATGAACACAACAGTTTGGAGAAATAGTGAAAAATAAGGCTAAAAAGATAGACTGAAGCTATACTCTGAGGCCCAGAATTTCACACAAAGATATTTGGACTTTATAAAAAATTTTACATTTATTTGACCAAGTCTTAAGATGAGTGACTATAATTTTTTTTCCCAAATTGATGTTTTATTTAAAATCAGAAAATTACCTTTCTTACAATAATTTAGGCTAGATTCCATACGGGGTGGAAAGAGTATGGGAGTAAAGGAAATCACAACCAAAAAATTAGAACATAACACTTGAAAAACAAAAACCTTCACTACTCTGCTTTTTTCTAGGAAGGTAATACCATATAATGAAAAAAGCATTATTGGACTGGAAGATAAGAGATTTGTGTTCTCAGCTGAACTCTGCTAGCCTATGCAGATCAATTTCCTTTGGAAAGCAGCTATATTAATATCCCTGTGATCAAGATTACTGTAAAAATTAATGAATTCATGACATCACTCATTGTTTTGACATATCACTATCTACAGAATGAATAGAGAATACAAAAAAGGAAGAAAACATATATAGTAGATGTTATATCAATGCTAGTGATTACTTTTTTTAAAAAAAAGATTTTATTTCTTTATTTGAGAGAGAGAGAACGTGCACGTGCACACACACCAGCAGAGGGGAGAGGCAGAGGGAGAAGGAGAAGCAGGCTCCTGATGCGAGGCTCGATCTCAGGAGCTGGGATCATGGCCTGAGCTGAAGTCAGACACTTAACCAATTGAGCCACCCAGGTGCCCCAACGTCTAGCAAACTTTTAAGGGGAAAAAAAAAAAAATCAGTGAATCCTATATAAAAGAAGTCCTACTACTTTGAGAGAAGGCCAATCCATTTGGGCAGCTCTTTGCTCAAGACAAGACCCTGTACAAGCCATTCTAATAGTTTATTATTACAGATGTTCTACTGTGCCTCCTTTTAAAAGTAATCCAATTAATTCCATTTTAATTCTACACTGTCATGGGAAAACTAACATGTAATGAAAATCTAATATGTGCCAAGTCCCATATTTAGCATTTTCACATAGTTTATTTCATTTCATCCTTAGGACAATACTTAAACAAAAAAACCAAAACCAACCCAGGATCAAATAAGTGACTTATTCACAACCTCAAAGGTAGTAAATGGGTGAAAAGGACTTGAAACTAAAGCTTTCTGATTCTATCTAAATTCTTTCTATACTACCATGTAACTGACCTAGCAGCTGCCCTAAAAGAAAAAAGAAATACAGGGCACCTGGGTGGCTCAGTTGGTTAAGCGACTGCCTTCGGCTCAGGTCATGATCCTGGAGTCCCTGGATCGAGTCCCGCATCAGGCTCCCTGCTCGGCAGGGAGTCTGCTTCTCCCTCTGACCCTCCCCCCTCTCGTGTGCTCTCTCTCTCTCATTCTCTCTCTCTCAAATAAATAAAATCTTAAAAAAAAAAAAGAAATACAAAGGGGTACAAGAATATATCTTGACTTTATTATAAATGAGATTGGTATTAAAGTAATAAAGTGCTAAGAGAAATAAAGTCATCCTTGCTAGTAATGTGATTAAATAATTTCTTCAATGTGCATACAGTTTTTGACAATATTACTTTTTTAGTCATTATGCAAAAATTGAAATCTTTAGAATATTTAAAAATTTAATTTTACTACATACCAAAATATGAGCTATTGTCAATTCACAGTTATGTTCACTGCTCTGGTACAGTGTACTACTGAGATTTTACCCAAAGTGAAACAAAATTTTTAGTGTACCAGTAACAAATCAGTTGCCATACACATGCTATACCTGAGACAAAAGAGTGATAAAAGTTATAAAAATAACTTGGAAATATTCAGAATTTGTTTTAATTAACAATGAGTAAAATAAAAATATCCTTTCAAAGAAAATGTGACATACAATACCTGCGAGTCCTTGGTGGTTTTGGAGGAGGAGAATCTTGTTTGTCAGGATCTATGGAGCTGACCATATTTTCAGTGTTAATTTCATTCTGCTGAGAAAAAAAAAAAGGCTTCATTAAAGTTAGAAGAAAAATAATTTTCCTTTCTCATGTTTCACATAAACTGTTTCTAGGCTTTTCAGTTTTTAAAATAATTCCAATTTTCCCAAATAACAAAATGGGTTTTATATTCTCTATATTTTAGCTGAAAGGGCCAAAGAGATTAATATCAAAAAACAGTCTGGGGCGGCTGGGTGGCTCAGTCAAAAGAGCATGTGACTCTTGATCTCAGGGTCATGAGTTTGAGCCCCACGCTGGATGAAGAGATTACTAAAAAAATAAATAAACTTAAAACAAAAACAAACCCAGCCTATCTTCAGTTACTGAAAACTCGATTGTGTACCATGGCATTTCAACACATTTCAAATGCTACTGTAAAGGAACAGATTTCCAAGAAAATAAAGATCAAAGAAGATACAGCTTTTTTCGGCATCACTACCAGTAGAATCGTAACATGTACAGAGACGGGGAAAAAAGCCAACAAAATAAGGGTTGTATCTTTTATTTTTCCCAATTTTTGGGGGGTTCCTATTGCTATCTAGTACTTTTAAGCAGGTCCCAGATCTCATTTTAATCATTCTTTGCCCTACCCTTTATCACCACGGAGTGCTCTGCTCCATAAGCATATATGGCCCTTATATCACTCTCTAACCAAATAAACCGTAAAAAGGCAGAGCACGCGCATTCAGGGATATCCTTGTTCTTGCTGGTCTCAAGGACCAGTAATATTCATTAATGTGGATGTTCCAGAGTCAATACAGTTTTAAGAATCTTAGGTTGTGTTTAGGATTGTGAATAGAAGAGTTGTGAGATTATTATATAAAACATTGCCTTGAATTAGTTTCACCCTCAAGGAAGTACCTCTTAGGATACTACATCTCAGATTAATTTTAGAAAAAAGCTATCTTTACATACACTATGATTAAAGAACTCTGAAACTGTAGTTGCCTTTTTTTTTTACATCAAAAGACATTTCCACTGTGTCCATCATAGCACCTTCTTTGCCTTTCTTGCCAGTGCCTTTTTTTTCTTTTACCAAGTATGCTCAACTAAGGAAAAGAGAGATCTCAACTTTTCCACAATTTTTAGTGCACCCTGTCTCCTGACACATAATCAGATGTTTTAGAAGAGTTTTATGCATCTTAACTATGTATCTCAGAACAACAATAACATCATGAGAATGGATGCTTTCATTCTTAATAAAAGCCACCTACCATAACAAAGGCATCTGTTGCAGGGGTATCTGCTAAGATAGGGTAGCCATGTAATTTATTGTCAAATCAGGGCTCTTTGAGAATGAAAGTGGGAGCACTAATTATTATTACACCTAGACAAATATAAATTGGTATTGCCTCAGGTAAATCAGGTCTTTTGGATGCCACACTTTTAGATCCTCAGACATCACCAGAATTTAGACACTCTGCATCATAAAGATACCTCTGACGTATTAATAATTTATTTGCTTACAAACACACTCCCATAACACCCGTTAATATTTTTCTATCAAAATCTGTACACATTCACATTAAGTAGGTTAAATAAAGATTAAGGGTGAACCATATGAAACTGCTTCTAACCTGTAAAACACATCAATTTTTTATAATACAATATGAATAGCCTCAAGTCATGTCAAGTCAGGTTTTGCTGCCAAATGAGTGTAATACCAAACCAACACTTTCACTCTCTATTTCCCCATCTTCTCTTCTCTCTCCCCTCCGCCCCACTTTAGGTTTTCAGAGCATTTTGGATTTTGGAATAGCAGGTAAGGCAATGTGGATAATTATGACATGCACTAAACAGTAAGCACTGGAGAGGATACAAAAATGTAAAGTACATAGTCCTTAACTCCAAGAAGTATAGTCTAGTAATATTACCAAACTAAAAAGTAAAGGGGTAATCATAAAATCATAAAGTAGTGAAACCAGAGATGTTATTTAAAGGTGAGAATATTAAGAATATAGCTGAAAAATATTAAGAAGTTGAGAATATTAAGGCAGCATTTAGAATGACATTAAGAGACAGGTAAGAGGGGCGCCAGGGTGACTCAGTGGGTGGGCTGTCCGCCTCCTGCTCAGGTCGCACCCCAGGGTGCGGGATGGAGCCCCGCATCGGGCTTCCTGCTCAGCGGGGAGTCTGCTTCTCCCTCAGGACCCTCCCCGCTGCTCACGCACACTCTCTCAAATAACTAAAAAAAATCTTTTTTTTTTTTTTTTAAAGATTTTATTTGTCAGAGAAAGAGCACAAGCAGGAAGAGCAACAGGCAGAGGGAGAAGCAAGCTCCCCGCTGAGCAGGGAGCCCAATGCGGGACTTGATCCCAGGACCTGGAGATCATGACCGCCTCAGCTGAAGGCAGGTGCTTAACCGACTGAGCCACCCACGCGTCCCTAAATAAAATCTTAAAAATAAAAAGAGAGAGATAGGTAAGATACTGTGAAAAAGAAAAGAAAAGATTATGGAAGGGAACAAAAGAAATGAAGGGCATTTTCAAACAAATATGACAAAGGAAAGAAGGTGTCATGAAGGCTTCCTCATTTTGGGTAATGACAGAATGGTGGAACCATTAAGAGAAAGGCCAAAAGAGGAAAAAGAACTTTGGGGGGAGGTAAGACTTTTGAACATGTTGAATTTCATCTGATGAAAGAAATGAATGTGGGAGTATAGAAATGCAACTCAGAGAACCATTGCCTACACAGCATGAACAAATCCTCCTGGCTACTGGACTTCAGAATAGGACAGTGTTCTTAGATTCCTTATTTTTGCCTACAATAATGTTTGCTCTACTCATATCTTTTGACATTATTAACTACAGCTTTTGTCCCATATTTGTCCTAATGTATATAGCTCTATTAAGGGGCTTTTACTACCAATTGAAACAATCACCAACTTTTGAAGGTGAATGAAAGTATTTTAGAAATTACATAATCCACTGAAATTAGGTTCTAGTATATTCTTTTGTTTCAAGAAAAGCTTGCTAAAATTATTTCTTTACCTTTTGACCACCTTCCATTTCACTGATTTTGTTTCTTAATATTTACCACATAACAGCCATATCACAGAGACCACAAAAAAAGATCAGAACCTAATTATCAAATACTTAAGGATATATTATCAACTGCAGAACAATATAAATATTAAAACAAAGTGCTTTAAAAATAAAGGACATTGCATTTGAGGAAAAAATACTCAGAATTCAGTATCACATCTAAAATGTACAATAACAACAGAAGGACCATATTGTTGCTATTACTCCATCATCCTAGAACTGAAAATCCTGGTACTGATAACTGGTAGTGGTCTTTTATATAGAAGATAAAAAGGCATGCATGTACATCTTACAGATGTTTGCTTACTGAATGAAGTGTTTCTAAATCCCAAATCAATAGGCTACTAGATTCCAGAAAAAACTTTCTCTTTACATCTCCTACTCTGGAAAGTCATCTTGGTTGTAAATACCGCTGACAAATACCATTTATTATAGAGTCTTATATTGTTGATCAGCATTCCAACCAAAATTTCTATGAAAATAATTCTGGAACATACAGTTTAAGAGTTTTTTGTCTTTTTTTTTTTTTTAACTTTACCTTTAAATTGTCAGAGAAGTAATAAAGAGATTTATAAATGTTTCTCACAGCACAGGTTCAGAAAGGCAAGTAATATATTTCAAATTATTTTACTCAACCATACAGCTCTAAGATGTTCTTCCCCAACTTTTTAGATTCCACATTTTTTTCTGATTGGGATTTATAGTCTCCAAGTACATATAAACCTGCTATAAAAACAGTCGCCTAGATTCAGAAATACCTAGAAAACAAAATTTCTTAAGAGGACACTATCAGGGGCGCCTGGATGGCTCACTCAGTTCAGCGTCTGCCTTCAGCTCAGGTCATGATCTCGGCTGGGGTCCTGGGATTGAGCCCACATTGGGTTCTCTGCTCAGAGAGGAGCCTGCTTCCCCCCTCTCTCTACCTGCCTCTCTGCCTACTTGTGATCTCTCTCTGTGTCAAATAAAATCTTAAAAAAAAAAAGAGGACACTATAAAAAAATTACCTAGAATAAGCTATCTGTTTCTTCTACCCGGTTGTCCTTCCACTTTTCAAATCTATTCATCCATTGAGTTATATAGTTATATAGTATCAGACACTACAGTATACAACCTTTGGCAAAATATTTATTCTTACCAAATACAGTTTTCTCAGGAAAAGGAAAACTGTTTTTCCTTTTACAGAATAGAAATATCCATCTTGCCCAAAAGGTAATCCAGTAATTACCATGTCAGCTTTGAAATGCAAGGATATAATCTAACATAAGTTCAGTTAGCAAACATTTAGTGGGTGTCTCCTATGTACCAGGCAATGAGATACAAAAGTAGGTTTGAAATAACCACTAATCTGCCATCAGGTGATATTTCATCTCATCCCATAACATACATATGATCTTTCTTCTATTCTTTAGCTATTTGTAAACCTCTGACCCATTAGACAGAAACAATCTATAACAAAATCATAATCCTAGTGTGAAGTTCAGACTAATAAAATGGAAGTTTAATTTATGGAATAAAACCTAAAAAAAAATCAGGTAATGAGAAAACAGAGATGAAAGAGCAATGCAGTATTTATCACATATCATTTTCTGGAGATTTCTTAAATATACTTAAAAGCTTTAAAGGTACAGCACTGAATACTGCATTAAAATTATTTTCAAGCAAAGGCAACAAAAGCAAAAATAAACAAATGGGACTACATCAAACTAAAAAATTTCCACACAGCAAAGGAAACTATCAACAAAATGAAAAGGCAATCTATGAAATAAGAGAACTGAATAGCAAAAAACCCAACAACCTGATTAAAAATGGGCAGAGGACCTGAATAGACATTTCTTCAAAGAAGACATATAGATGGTCAACAGGAATATATGAAAATATGTTCAACATCACTAATCATTAGGGAAATGCAAATCAGAACCACAATGAGACCTGATTATCTGTTAGAATGGCTAGCATCCAAAGAGATAAGAAATAATAAGTGTTAGGATGTGGAGATAAGGAAACCCTCATGCACTATTTGTGGGAATGTAAATTGGTGCAGTCAATGTGGGGGTTCCTCAAAAATTTAAAAAACAAAAACAAAACAAAAAAAACTACTACCATATGATCCAGTAATCCCATTTCTGGGTATTTATCCAAAGGAAGTGAAAACACAAACTCAAAAAGATATATGCACCCTACCATGTTCACTGCAGCCTTATTTACAAAAGAGCCAAGACATGAAAGCAACCCAAAGGTCCATTTGTCGAAGAATGGATAAAGAAAACGGGACATATACACACAATGGAGTATCATTCAGCCATAAAAAAGAAGGAATTCTTGGCATTTGCAACAACATGGATGGACCTTGAGGGCACTATACTAAGTGAAAGAAGTCAAAGAAAGAAAGACAAATACCATATGATCTCACTTATATGTGGAATCTAAGAACAAACAAACAAAAAACTGAACTCAGATACAAAGAACAGACTGGTGCTTGCCAGAAGTGGGGGGTAGGAGGTGGGTGGAATGGGTAAAGGGGGGTCAAAGGATGCAAGCTTCCAGGTATAAAATTGAAAAATTATGGGATATAATGTGCAGCATGGTGACTATACTTAATAATACTGTACTGCATATTTCAAAGTTCATTAGAGTAAATCTTAAAAGTTCTCATCATAAGAAAATTTGTACTATGTGTGGTAATGGATGTTAACTAGACTTACTGTGATGATCATTTCACAATATATACAAATAACAACTGTGCTGTATACCTGAAACCAATGTTATATGTCAATTATATCTCAATAAAAAATGAAATAAGAATTTCCTATACATTTGAAAAATGTAATGGTTAGAATATTTTTCACTTGTATATACTAAGGAAATGGTAGTCTAAAATATCTACATTTCTGAAGTATAGAAACTTTAACTTTCAAATTAATCTTACATTTATAAAAACAACAAATGTTCTTCCACTAAAATTTAAAGAAAAAAAGCACAGCCTATTTAGCTTTCTGAAGCATTTACTGATTCTCAATTTAAATAACATTATACACAATGATATACAAAGCATTCTATTCTATATTATATAATATCTGGCTACATTCAGCACAGATTGTAACAGGTTTTAATTAAACTAAAGGGAAAAAGAGGGGCGCCTGGGTGGCTCAGTTGGTTGAGCAACTTGCCTTTGGCTCAGGTCATGATCCTGGAGTCCAGGGATCGAGTCCCGCATCGGGCTCCCTGCTCAGCGGGGAGTCTGCTTCTCCCTCTGACCCTCCCCCCCCTCATGCTCTCTCTCTCGTTCTCTCTCAAATAAATAAAATCTTTTAAAAAAATAAAGGGAAAAAGAGATGGCAACATGTGCCTAGTTGCACAACGATTCCTATGTTAATACAAGAAATAAAAATGAGGTCACATATATTCTTAAAAATCTACAATTATCACTTGGCTAATAAAGGAAATACATAGCTCCTAAAACTCATGGATCAATATTAGATTATTTTAAGACACTGTGATCAGCATTTGGTAACACGTTTCTCATTTATAAAACCCAAGAAATTTCAAACAAATAGTCTAGGAAAATGCCAAAAACAATGTGAAGAAGAAAACGAAAACAAAGGTTATAAATTGCAACTCATTTCCTCATTTTACTTCAGTTATTGAGGCTAAGTTGACTTATCTGTGATGGCTATCTTAGGTTCAGGGATAAAAACGTAAAGAAATTTTATCAAAAAACAGCGCAATACCTTCAAGGACAAGATGATTACAGAAAGACAGCAAATAAAAGAACTAGTTAGAAAACAGAGGCAGACATGAGAACACTATAAGAATAAAGTATTTCTGTCAGGTCAAAAGTTTGAACATCCAATAAGATCTGTTAAGGCTAAAATGACATTGAACGAAACACATGCCAAAAAGGGACTTCATTGTAGCACTATAATTCTACTTAATTAAAAAGCCTGTACAGAATTAATTACAAAACTTTATATCATCATGACCAAGAACACAATTTAATTCATGTAGAATCAACTTAAAATTACTTAGGTGGGGGGTAGAAGAAAAGAGAGAACAATGCAGTTAATTTTTTTTAAAAGTAATTTATATTTGAAACAGTGAAGATTTTTGACATAAGATCTGTTTTCCTACCTATATTCTATATTGAATATTATTTAACTTGTACTGGAGTCATTAAATGTCCATGATAATAGAGAGATTCAAACAGGAAGAAGGAAAGGAGTTAACAAAATCAAGGTTAAATAAAAATAACAACTGTCATGGATATTCTCATGTTAGTTAAACACAGATAACCATTAAAAAGCTAAATATTACATCTTGGTAAAAAAAGTTTTTGGGGCACCCAGCTGGCTCAGTCAGTAGAGCATGGGACTCTTGATCTTGGGGTTAAGTTTGAGCCCCACGTTGGGTGTAGAGATTACTTAAAAAAAAAAAAAATCTAAAAAGAAAAAAAAGAAAGGAAAGGAAAGGAACGTTTTCTAAAATTAATAGGCCAAGAACACCTACCACTCCATCAGCAAGTTTCTGGGCTCCATGAATTTCATATAGCTGTAGCTGTTTTTCAAACAGTTGGGCGATAGCTCTATGAACAAGCTCATACTGCTCCTATTAGGGAGATGACATGATGAACAAGGGAAGAGACATTTGGAAAAAAAACAAACAAACAAACAAACAAACCAAGAAGATATTTTTAAAAATACAGTCTATAAAGTGAAACAAAAAACTATACCTTAGTTTGCACTGCAGAATGCCTTTGTGTTCTCATTTCTTGTATTAAATTAAATACATTAAATTCCTCTGGTATTTTCTAAAACAAAGAATTTAACAAATCAACTCTTTTTCATGTGGACCTGTAACTTCTCAAACAGACCTTATATACATGCTGGATGACTGAAAACATTTACTGAGCACTACCTACCATCCATCAGACATTGTTGTTGGCATTGAAGATACAAAGTTAATCTGGACCCTCAGCAGTCAAGCTAGTGAGATAAGTAAACAAATATCCAGCCAAGGCCTAATTGCAGTGCAGTGGTAATAAAGATGCTGTGACTAACTCTGATTAGTGTGTGGAGTAAAAAGTGAAGGAAATATACATAAACACAGCAGATTAAATGTATGATCTTGTGGGGGAATTCAAAAGCTTGATACAGCCTAAAACTGAAAGAAGGAGAGGTATTTAAGGAGGAAAGAAGACAAGGCTACCTGGAATCAGACTGTAAACCTAATAAGAGTTTGAACTTATTCCACAGGCCACTGTTTCCTGGGCTGGCTACATAAGAACCAACTAAGAAAGTTGGTAAAAATACAGATCCCTCAGCTATGTCTCTGTGGAGACTGTGAAACATCCCTGACAATTCTTTGGTACATCTGGAATTAGAACTACTACAATAGGTAACACTGACATGAGCAGATCTGATACTCAGTCTGCTTTGCAGCAGGGAAGATCAGAGTCTGAAAGGGAGAAAACTGGCAGAAGTTTACTGAAGGAATCTAAAAAAAGAAAGATACAAGCAGATTTGAGGCACACTTCTGAGGCAGAACTATTAGAACTTGGTGATCAACAAGAATATTTTGGAGTGATAAAGAAGAAGGGTTAAAAAAGATTCCCAGGTTTACTGTTTGAGAGTCTTTATACACATCAAAAGATGTTCACAGGGTGCCGGGGTGGCTCAGTTGGTTAAGTGTCTGCCTTTGGCTCAGGTCATGATCCCAGGGTCCTGGGATCGAGTCCTGTATCAGGCTCCCTGCTCAGCAGAGTCTGCTTCTCCCTCTCCCTTTGACCCTCCCCCCTGCTCATGCTCTCTCTCTCTTTCATGAATAAATAAAATCTTAAAAAAAAAAAAAAGGTTTTTACATCAAGTCCTAAGCTAAAACATAAGATTATATATGTTAAGCCAAACACAATCAAATGAGGACTATGTTCAAAATACACAACTTGTGGAATGACCAGATGTTTATTCTGCTTATCGGCATTTATTTAAATGCCTCTTTCCATCCCAGTTTTAATCTTTGACTTTTTTTTTTAAAGATTTTATTTATTTATTTGAGAGAGAGAGAGAATGAGAGATAGAGAGCACGAGAGGGATGAGGGTCAGAGGGAGAGGCAGACTCCCCGCCGAGCAGGGAGCCCGATGCGGGACTCGATCCGGGGACTCTAGGATCATGACCCGAGCCGAAGGCAGTCACTTAACCAACTGAGCCACCCAGGCGCCCCTAATCTTTGACTTTTATGTTAAAATGGGTTAGAATCCTAGTTAAATTTTGTTCACTTAAAAATTAACATTTGAGTATCAGGAGGATTACATTTTTGAGGAATACAAAAATAAAATTTAACCCCAAAGGGCTTTTGTGAAGAAAATTTAAAATTTAAATACTCCCTAGCAAAATTGAAAAATGTTAAGGCAGGGGGAAAAAAGAGAAAGAACAGAGGGAGGAAAGAAGGAAAAAAGAGAAACTAAGTATTTTATTAATCCTATTTGATACAAGATAAAGACACAGAAATACACCTTAAAGCTATAAAGAGGGGAACCCGGTTGGCTCAGTGAGTAGAGTTATGTGACTCTTGATCTCGGGGTTGTGATTTCAAGCCCCATGTTGGGCATAGTGTTTAAAAAAAATAATTTTTAAAAAAGCTATAAAGAATTAAAAACTTCTTCCTAATGCATGGAAAATGAATACTATAGAACCAGCAAGAGAAGCAAATCTACACACAATGAAACAACGTTTTTCAAATCTGTAACAAGGACTGTGTTTTATTTCCTTCTACATCCTCCATAGTATTGAACACAACATCTTTGAAATTGTAGTGGTAGTAACAACGTAACACCAGTTTTAATGAAAACTAACACTGAACTGAGCACTTGATATAGGACACACATAGTTCTAAGGAACTTTACAAAGGTTAATTTATTTTTTATGAGTTATTAATATTATGATCCCCATTTTCAGTTGAAAAAATCGAGGTACAATGAAATTAAGTAATTTGATCAAAATCCCACAGACAGTAAATGACTGAATTTTAATCTGGGTAGTTTGGCTCCAGACTCAACATCCTTAACCACTATAAAATAATATTTCCATTTAGGCATAAATATTTATTGAATTGATTACACTTATACCTAGAATAAATATAAAAGGCAATGAAGATTCTGTATTTGGAAAAGTCAACCCAGATTTTATATTCTAAATGCGGGTATCAATTCACACAGAACATAGGGGTGGTAACATGTTTACCTTGCTGCCTTATGCATTATCTCAAGGTAATAAACGTCATTTATACCTTTTCCAGTTCCACTACCTTTTTCCTTACATACTAAAGCTATTTCTAAATAAGTAACATGTATAACGAAACACATGCTATAATTTACTGCAATTTACCATTAAGTTGGAAAATAATAATAGATCAATTGGATATAATGCTATATAAAAATTATTCTTACCCCAGCTTTTAGTAAATTCCACGTATAATCTATGGCACAAATGGCACCTGTTCTTCCACAGCCTGCACTATAAATATAAAATTTGAAAGAACAATATGATTTTTTTCATAAAAGAACTATAAAATACATGTGGAGGAACACAATTTTCAGAAGCAAAAAAAATCATTTAAGAAATCTGACAATATTCCACTATCTTAGTAAACAAATCATAAAGTGTATGCATGGCAAACATCTTTAACATTAGTATTTATCTTGTTTTTGTTTAATTTAGGGAACTTCCAAGATTCAGAGAATACCTAAGTGATTCACAAAATACCTAGCAGCTTTTACTTTGTAAGTCTAATTCTACCTCAGAAAATCTTGTCTTGCCAACATAATAACTTGCAGAGAAAAATGTAATTTATGTCCAATATGGCTCTGGTGCCTTAGAGTAGAGGAGGAAACAATACATTTCAATCTGCAAAAGGTATAGAAAAGATGAGGAGTACCACAAGCCCTAGAAATTGGTTTGAACACTAGCAGTGATTTCACCGGAAGAACAAAGACAAGTGATGCACTCTCATCTCCTAAAGAAATAATAGAACCTGGAGAATGTAAAGTAAAATTCTGCAGGGTTTTTTCATTTTAAAACATGACAAAAGTATGTTAGGGCAACTGATTCTCAACTAGAGGGAGATAGGAGACATGCACCTCAGGACTGAGATCACTCTGAGTAATTAAAGATATTACTGATATCTTTAATCTTTAATATACTGGTATCTACTGATACCAGAATAATTTTTAGGTAGAAAAAAAGTTGGGTAGCATTTTAATACATATTTCAAAACCTTTAGAAAGATCAGTAGTTTGTCAAACATGTCATCTAAGATTTCCTGATAAAATACATCTAAAGCAACTTAGTATGATTAAAGCTTGATTAAAAATGATTTTTTAATTTTTAATTTATTTAATCATTAAAAATAATTAAAAAGCTTAGTAATATTAACTTTTAACTGTTGATATATTTATCAATTCCTCACATCAAAACAGTTCTAGAATACTGCATTAGTTACTAGGGGCTAAATGACATATATTTAAATTTGATGGTTAAAAGTGTGACCTTACAAAGTCATACACAACCAGACTGATGAAAAAAATTTAAAAACACATCCAAGTATATGTAAGTATTACATAATGGTGAATTCTCCCATGAAAGGAGAAAGATTAGACCATTCAATAAATGATACAGTGAAAGTAAGCCTAACAAGAGCAAAAGCTGGATTCTTACCTTATACCTTAATCATAAAAAAAAATTCCAGATGGATTAGAAATATGTTTACCAAAAAACCTATAAAAGTGCTAAAAAGGTAGTTTATGTACTTCTGTTACAAAAGGACTTTCTAAGCATCTCAATGGACAGAAATCATAAATGGAGATTCACAACTCTGACTACATAACAACTTAAAATTTATGTGTGGCAAAAGACAGGCAGAATAAAAGCCATTTAAAAAACTATGCTACAACATGATTAAAAGTTAACCTCAATATATAAAGATATATGAAGAATTTATAACATAATTATTAAGAGATGAATGCCTGCTATGAAATAATTGGCAAAGTATACAAACAAGCAAGTCACAAAAGAATACAAACTACCAAGAAAAAAAAAAAAGGTGGCCTGTCATTCAGGCATTAAATCAAACAAACAAGAAGATAACAGTATTTGGGAGAGTACGGGAAAACGGGCACCCCATAAACTGACTAATTATAATCAGCACTAGCTTTATGGATAACAAAATTTAAAATATGTGTTAAAAGCACGAAAAAGTTCATGTTCTTTCACTGAGGAATCCCATTTGCTTATATCTATCCTAATGAAGTAATTACAGATGTGCTCAAAGATTTCACTTACAAAGACAGCCACTGGACATTTAAACTATTGTTTAAAATACATGAAAAAGGGGACGCCTGGGTGGCTCAGCTGGTTAAGCATTTGCCTTTGGCTCAGGTCATGATCTGAGCCAAATCAGATCATGCCCAGTGATTTGCCCAGTGGGGGAGCCTGCTTCTCCCTCTGCCTGCAGCTCCCCCTGCTTGTGTGCTCTTGCTCTCTCTCTCTCTCTGACAAATAAATAAAATCTTTTAAAATAAATAAATAAATGTTTAAAAAAATGAAAATAGATGAAAAAGGATGGGGGAGGGGTAGTAAATGCCAAGGAATGGAAGTAAAATATAAAGTACAGGGTAGTCATAATTCATTGTAGAAAGAATAGTTATATGATTTAGAAAAATGTACACAATTATATTACGTGGGGAAACATTCTTTAAAAATATACACACACACTGAAGGACATATACTCCAGTTTTAACAATGAGCACCTCTCATGGAATTGCAAGTGATTTCCTTCCTTTTATGTATGTCACTACAGTTAAAATACTATTTTGGCTGTTTAAAAACATTAAATGGTTTATTTAATTTTTTAAAGGAAAACCTTCCTATGAAATTGGATTTATGAACTATATACATTGGGCAACACTGATAGAACAAAAAATGATTGTGACTAACTTCTGAAGAAGTCAAGTCAAAGCAATTACTATAATTAGATTTTTTCTTCTTAAACAGTCAACTAGTTAATTAAATGGTCCACTAACCACTGAATTAACTATAGAAAATATTTTTTAATTAACCAAGTTGTTAACTGATTCCCACATGTCCATCAGCAAGTCACCTTTCTGGCCCATAAATAAAAAGCAGCCTTTTCAACTCACTAATAAGCATTACAATCAGACCTACTGGATAAGAAAAACTATCTTTGGTGTTCTGTCTCCACTAAAAAAAAATCTCTGAACTATTTAACCAGTAAATTTTTGAGTCTGAGAAATTTCATTTACTCTTTATAACAAATGTGAATGTAGATACAAGTCACTTAGAGAAACTGATAGCAGTTTTATGAAATAAGTACTTTGTTTCTAAGTCTTTTAGAAGAATCCAACGTAAATTAAAAATTAAGAGAAGAAAAATTTCCTCAGGATTCAGATAGCTTTTACTATTTGGAAACCAATATAATGACCTCTCTTGGAAATTCCAAAAATTAGGTTTCAAAATACCAAACGTCACCCGTATTATAATGCCACGTATATTCCAAAGTATTTAAATATTTGGAAAATTCTTTTGTACCTGCAATGAATACAAATAGGCACATCTTCATGTTCTTGGTATTTCCTCATTAAGCTTATCATGTCCAGAATAGAATCAAATGATGTGGGAACATCATGGTCTGGCCAGTTCACATAATGAAACTGATATAGCCTACGAGATTCCTTCAAGAATAACAGTAATTCAACAGTTATAAAAAGACACTACAAATTTTAAAGCAAACATAAAAGCTGCACATCTCACTTTACTGTCATTTGTAAGATATTTATGTGGTATTTAACAATGCCTTATAAAAATAAATAACTACATTTATTGACTCTCATATACCAAGTATTGATATAAGGTCTTCACATAAAACAATTTATTTATTCTCCATGTGATGTTATGAGAAAGGTACTGTTAATACTATCCACGTTTTATAGGTAAGTAAATTAAGACAGAAAGAGTAAATAACTTGCCTAATGTTTCACAGCAAGTGACAAATGTGGATCTGAACCCACACACCTGCAGAGCATGTACTTTTAACCCTTACACTATGCATATTCTTTAATTAATCCACAGTAAGTGGATGAGCAATATATCATAAGCACTGTGTTCAAATCCATTAGTAATTAGAAGACTAATAGAATGTTTAAACTGAAAAAGAAAATCAGAAACAAAACTTGTCCAACCCCAATCCATTTCCTTATTTTAGATCAGTGGTTCTCAAAGTATGGAGTGCTGGAACCATGTCTACTTGTAAACAGGAAGGTAGGAGGTATAAGTATATTTACAAATGTAATAGTTGAGGAAGAATGATGCACTTTATGGACATGCTTAATTGTTCATAATGGTTTAAAAAATTAAAATAACAAAAATACAGAGATCGAGGAAGAAACCAATAAATGGCATTCTCTAATGTCCATCAGATTTTCTTTGATTTCTTCCTAGAAAATTATCATTTTATATAGATCTGAAACACTAAAGTCAAAGTCCTCAAGTAAAAATAATATATATCTAAATGAAGACTTAGCTTTGACGGTGGTTTGTTTCGATAAAGTTGTAAGCTAGCAAAACTGGGTAATAATTTTGTAAACAATGCTATAATCTGCTTACTGTAATATAGGAAAAACATTTGCAGCAAAGAACCAAATATTCCAAATATAGTAAATTTAACTTAGGAAAATTGTTTTAAGTTAAAATTTATATTACTTTATCTTATTTTATAAGCTTAAGGCTGAAAATACTAAATAACCAGAGTTACACTCTGATTTTCTTCTTTATTATTTTAATAAGGGAAATCATTAACAAACTTCCTTAACTATGTAAGATAAAATGGCATATAATTTATATATCCTCTCTTTAAAAACTATCCTCAGAAACTGTCTCTAAATGGAAAATACTTACATTTTGAAATTCAAGTAAGAGTGTCCTAATGAAGTAGTCTGTTCTTGCTTGTTCAGCTTCCTAAAATAAAGGAAAACACTTGTGAGTCAGTAAGAACATCGAAACAAAAACATAAACACACCAAAACAAACAATAACCTTGTATTTAAAGTCCACAATATAAAATTAACCATTAAAATTCCAGGTATACCTGGTAATTACAAAAACGACCATTCTAGGGCACCTGGGTGGCTCAGTCAGTTAAGCGTCAGACTTGATTTTGGCTCAGGTCATGATCTCAAGTCGTGAGATCAAGACCCACAACAGGCTCTGTGCTGGGTGTGGAGCCTGCTTAAGATTCTCTCCCTCTATCCACCCCTCCCACCGCACACTCTCTCTCCAAAACAAATAAAAAAACATTCTAAAAGTCACCAAGTTGTTTATCTAAGTTTTACTTACACTTAAAAAACAAAAACAAAAACTCAGAGAAGTGTCTGTTAACCAATTACTTAACCAGGAGTCTATCATCCAATAAAATATTTGCAAAGTTACAACCATCCCCATAATTATATAACAAAAATAATACAAAATGTACATTGTTCAGTACCCACTACCATCTTCAACTATTTTATCTTTCCTAAAGCCTGATTTTCCCTATCTAACACTCACCTCTCAGTTAACTGGATGTAGACTTGGGAAGGAAGAAGATGCACTCATAAAATTCCAAATTACTATTTTGATTGATGACAACATAACTGTTACTTTACAAGTCTCTCAGTATCATTTGTCAAAGTATTAGAATGAAGCTACTATATCAGTTTGTCCCTTAGGAAACTATTCTTTCTGCTTTTGTAACCACAGATAATCTAGGGCGGTGACTGTCAAGAACAACAGGATATGCTGTTTTTTAATAAAAAAGAATATTCAATGTTATTCTTGCTTTAATTTTTTAAATCACAGCAGTCATTTTGAACTTTTCAAATAACATTAATGGGAAAGTTTATGTTATTTTCAAGAAAAAAAAAGGAGTATGGATGAAAACACTGGTCCAAGACTTAATTTTTTTAATTTGATTTTATTATTTTTAAGTAATCTCTACACCCAATGTGGGACCTGAACTTACAACCCTGAGATCAAAAGTCACATGCTCCATTGACTGAGCCAGCCAGAAGCCCCTAGACTTAACTCTTCCTTACTAAGAAAGGCTAGATAGTAAATATTTTGGCATTGTGGGCCATAAAGTCTTTGTCTACTCAACTTTGCTGTTGTGATAGGCAAATATGTAAATTAATGGGCATGGTTGTATTCTAGTAAATATTTACAAAACAGGCAGCGGGTTAGACTGACCTGGGCATAGTGTGCCAAGACCTGGTCTAAGTGGTTACATGCAGCAACATATGACTAAGTTCCTCCTGGGTAGTCCTCCCTTTCCCAACAATACTTTACCCTCTTTCTCATCCCCAAACCAAGAGAGCTTCTGATACTGTCTTTTCTCAGTCTCAAAAACCGAATGCCAAGTAGTCAAGTCACTTACTATGGCTATTTTCACCAACTTGCTTTCTAATTATAAACTTAATTTTTTTAAAGATTTATTTATTTGCGAGAGAGAAAGAAAGAGGGAATGTGCAAGCAGGGGGAGAGGAGAGAGAGAATTCCAAACAGACTCCCCACTGAGTGTGGAGCCGAACTCAGGGCTTGATCCCACAACCCTGAGATCATGACCCGAGCCGAAATGAACAGTCAGACATTTAACCGACTGAGCCATCCAGGTGCCCCTATAAACTTGATTTCTGTTTACATCAGTGATAAGAAATCCTGAGTTGTCAGAAATAACCACAAGACATACAAATTACTTTCCTATTGAAATCTTGAAAGAATTTTGCTTCTTTAGCATGGATCAATCCCAATATTGACAAGTCAAACCAGCTACTGCTAATCAAATCAAATCTCTTACAGGGACTTTTAAAATTATCTTTTAGTTCAATTTTAAAAATCACCCAAAAAGTGAAATCATGTTTTTCCAAATGATAATCTATTTCTTTCTTTCTTCCATTATTTTAAATGTTTACTAATCTTGAACCCCAACTCTTCAAAAATTTCAACTCATTTAGTTGTTGAAGTTAAGCACTATTTGTTTTCACTTGAATTGTAACATTTAGTACAGATATCTTATTATATTTAAACTTACAAATGTTCAGCACAACTATACTGCACAGAAAATAGGTTTCCTGAACTGTCCAGTGACTTAATATTGTAGAATACTTTATGGATTGCTGAGGAGGGAGGTGTTCCCTCATAGAAATACACAAAGTGGTATGTACTGGTTTTTAATCCATTCCAAATAACATGAAACACAGTAGGATTTTAAAAATTTATATTTAACCCACGAACAGTTAATTCTAACCAGGACTTTGGAATATTGGCTGCTTATTAAATCCAGGCAATTCAACTATGAGATATAGTTAACATTACAAAAATCACATTGCATTTATAAAGGAGACTGTGTAAACACCTTGAGTCCTTTTCTACATCAACTTAGAAAGCAATAAACTTTGTGTATGCATCAGAGGAATTTAAAAGCCATTAAGTAAGTCATAAAATTATGGACTTCTTTAACTCACCAGCGACAAATGAAATCACAGAAATTATATTTTACTTAACCACAGAAAACAAGGTTAGAAACAAGTCATTGTGCGATGGAGAATGTGATGGTTAATTTCATGTGTCAATTTGCCTGGGCCATGGGAGTTCCCAGATGTTTAGTCAAACATTATTCTTCATGTTCCTGTGAATGTGTTTTTGGGTAAGATTAACATTTAAATCAGTGGAATTTTGAGTAGAGCAGATTGCCTCTATAGTGGGAGTGGCCCTCTTCCAATCAGTTAGAACAAAAAGACCAGTCTTGCCCAAATGAGAGAATTCTCCAATATACTACTTTCATTAGGAACACTGGCTCTTTCTGGTTCTACAGCAGACTGTCTTTAAACTGGAAGTGAGTATCAGCCCTTCTGGGTCTCTAGCATGCCTGCCTTTAGACTAGAACTGCTACCCTAATAAGCTCTCCTAGTTTCCAGGTTGCTGGTCTTCAGACTGGAACTAAACTGTCAATTTCCCTGGGTCTCCAGCTTGGTTGACCACCCTGCAGACTTTGGACTTGCCAGCCTCCATGATCCTATGAGCCAATTCCCTATAATCTTTTTCTCTTTATATATGCGTATCTTACTGGTTCTGTTTCTCTGGAAAACCTTAACTAATAAAGGGAAGTTACTTAATTTTCATCTATGTTCAGTCATAATCTTGAGTTTGAGTAAATAAGACAACATATTTCTTTCAGGTGATTAAGAAAGATGCCAATGGGGGCACCTGGGTGGCTCAGTTATTAAGCATCTGCCTTGGGCTCAGATCATGATCCCAGGGTCCTGGGCTCAAGCCCTGCATCGGGCTCACTGCTCAGCAGGAAGCCTGCTTCTCCCTCTCCCACTCCCCCTGCTTGTGTTCCTTCTCTTGCTGTGTCTCTGTCAAATAAATAAATAAAAACTAAAAAAAAAAAAAAAAAAAAAAAAGATGCCATTGGGTGTAACAAAAGCAAATTGTTGGTTCTATTCTAAAGCTCACTTATGTTTTATTTCTCTTTTTGACTTTTCCTTCACTGTTTTTGTTTTTTAATTCATTTTCTCAGATTTGGCTGCGTTAGTTTTAGAACTTGAATTTAACTCATTTCTAGAGCTTATTAAATAGGTATATATTTTAAGTTTCATAATAAATTATATGCCATATAGGATCAAGCAGTTCTCAAAACGATCTTTGTATATAATTACAAAACTTCTGGATAGCATAACAAACATAATGAAAGATTAACAAGATACACTATACTTCAGCCAACAAGGATCTTTTCCCATTTCAGTTTGAAACTACTACTTTATGCCAATTACCTTGAGATTAAGAGTCATATCCTCCACTGACTGAGCCAGCCAGGCACCCCAACTTTAATACCAATTTCCAAATGGATCACCCAAACATTATTTTTTTGAAGATTTATTTGAGAGAGAGAGAGAGAGAGAGAGAGCAAGGGGAGGGGCAAAAGGAGAGGGAGATAGAGAATCCTCAAGCAGACTCCCTGCCAAGCACTGAGCTTGACGTGGGGCTTAATCCCAGGATCCTGAGATCATGACCTGGGCCAAAATCAAGAGTCGGCCACCCAACTGACTGAGCCACTCAGGGGCCCCAAAAAACAAACATTATTATTAATAATATATTTATTATAATTAAGTATACATGGAAATATTGAATGCTTGGCTTATATAAAACTGGGTTCATACCATATTATAAATTATTCATCAGTCTAGCATCCCAATTTTCTGAATAATATATATATATGTATATATATATATAACTAAGTACTTACACAAGAAATTTTAAATGGTGCAAATGTTATAGGTTCTTCTCCATACAAAGGCCAATAGCGTTCACATTTTTTCTGTTGTCCAAAAAAAAAAAAGTCAGTAAGTAATCCATATGGTAGTTTTT
This sequence comes from Zalophus californianus, assembly GCF_009762305.2. Lineage (NCBI taxonomy): Eukaryota > Metazoa > Chordata > Mammalia > Carnivora > Otariidae > Zalophus > Zalophus californianus. The sequence goes on along the minus strand of NC_045606.1, from coordinate 21,534,529 downwards.
CCTGAACTTTTACAAATATTCTGTGCCCTTGTACTCAGCTTGTTGCTCTTCCCAGAAGACAGAAAAACTGACATCAGTAGGCAAAGTGTTAGAAGAACTTACACTTATCCAACTGTTCTTAAAGGTAAGCTACTATTTGTTCTCCAAGATTACTCAAAGGAACTTTATTAATATAAGTGTCTAAGCAGTTCATTGCTATCTGCTTGGTCAACAGAGTCGATTCCAAAGATCCTCCTCTAGAAAAGAAACACTGCTTTAAAAAAACAAAGTGCCTGGCACAAGGAAGTCTGTTTAGTATAAAGGGTTGCCAGGCAAGTTTTAATGTTTGTAAAATGACAATCTCTATAATATCTAGCTGAATTCCCAGGTATAAAATCTGTGGGATAGTAGAAAGAACACTCTACTTGCTATAAGAAGAATTTTCCAGGTTGTAACTAAGTAAGGAATATATTGGTATTTATATTCCAGGTATAAACTAATAAACAATTGACACCAAAAACTATGTGCTAAACATCATACATGTATAATCTATAATCATCACATTCATTTCATAGATAAGGAAACTAAAGCTCAGAGGGTATAGTTCCCTGCACCATAGTCAAAATGCTAGTAAAGTGTAGGTTTATTTGATTTCATTATCTATGTTCTTTCCATTAGGTCAAAATCAGTCAAGCTTATCAAATAAATTCATAGGTCCTAACTCACTGACAATTTACTACTAACAAAACACTATGAATCACAAAATCTTTAGCTTCAAAAATTCTGTACTCAGTATGACCTTTTTCCATCAAGTATTATTACTGAAATACAAGTGGCAAACATTAACAGAATGAAAGGAGGAATAAATCCTAAACCTTAACAGTAACTTAAACAGTAGGAGAGTGAAATTTAAATTTTCTAATACAAACAATAATACTGGTATTGAAGTATATCCTGTCAATTCTTAAACAGATAACCTAATTACTTAATTTATTGGTTTGTGTATTTTCTAATCTTAGGCTATTAATTTTCTATCCAATATTACTTAATACTTCCACTACTGGTAAAGGATTTAATAGGGAGGAATGACAAAAATTATTAGTTAAAATACACCAATACATTGGTTTCCCAATGATTTATGTAGTACAATGTCTCACATAACTAAAAGATACACTATCTTGCTTTATGCAATATATCCTTTACCGAAAAAAATTTAACAAGAAGTTTTTTACTACTTTTTTGCCAGAGGGGAGGGTAGGTGAGGAGATGGGTGAAACAGATTTATAAAAATTTTACTTTAACTAATGTACCACGTTAGTATAAGGAAAATTCAAATCACCACATAATTTGTTTCTAAGTCTGATGTGTCACATTTATAGAAGACCACACTTAAGTTTTATTTAATAACCTATTTTCTGTAAACGTATTAGCACCACCAACGTTAAAGACTTAGTTGGTCTTAAAAAGAAAAAAAAAAGACTTAGTTGGTCTTGATGCTGCAGGAGATCACATGGTTTTAAAACTAATTTTACTTGCACAGAGTATAAAAATACCAATGTTAAAAATTTCAGATTAAGGAATTTCGTTCTCTTTGCTTTTGAAGATAGTTATGAACAAACAAAAAATTGTAGTGGTATTCTCAGACAGAAAAATCACAATATTCCAGCTATAAACTGATATAATTAATCAAAATTACTTTACTGAATTTTCATTTGTTCAATTTATTCCTCTCTACTACAGTCCATAAATAGTGTTCTACCTTCAACACCACTGAACTTCGAAAGGCTAAGTAATAATACAGTATCTATTATTTTAAGTGTATCATAAAACATACTTATGAAATGTAAAAAAAAAGTTTATGTGCTTTTTAGGGATTATGATGTTCCTTTTATCAAATAAAACCAGTAACAGAACACAAAAAAGAAGTATCTACCTTACCTACTTAGGCTCAGAATATAATAAAGAACCAGGAACCATATATCCCTAAAAATGAAGTGATAAAAAGGATCCTCCATAATTACTTTAAGTGTTAATAGGTATACATACCCTTCCCATCTCAAATTCTCGACAGGCCATCACAATGATCTAAAAAGAAATGGGAGATGGGATGAGATGAAGACTATATCAGCTAAACACAATTTTACCTTTTAAATAAAATATGAATTCAAGAATTACTTTTTACTCTGAGTAAAATTATACCTGGCCTGTCAAAAAAAGCAATTTTAATATTAAAAGTAGGAGTTAAAGAAATGATAAAAATCACACCTTACACACCTTACAATCAAAGGATAACTATATAGCAACAAATTAAATTGGCTTCAATTAACATAATGTATTTAATTTGAATTAAATTTTATGATCCTTATAGATTGGCCTCTGACTTTTGAAATTACATTAAAATATCACTTTTAGGATATTTACCATTTACCCAAAATATTTTAAATATATTTAATAAAATTATCTGAAGGTTGAATGCATTTAATACTGTCTTTAAACAAAAAGGTTATTGGATTTGCTTCTTCTTCCCAACATTTTATAATGTTTGCTATATGTCAAACATATAGCAAAGCTGAAATAATCTTACAGTAAACACTGTATAGCTACCATCTATATTCTAACATTAACACTTCACTCCTCTATCATATAGCTATCCCTCTATCCATCTGTCAATCCATCTTACTTGGTAGGTATCTTCTTAGTTAACTGAGGAAAAGATTTAAAGTATTATCACACACTCTTCTTAAAATATTTCCACTAATTTGTGAGACTCGAATGAGACATCCTAGACTTCAGTTTCGGTCTTTTCAGTAAACATGTTATAATTAACATATCATTACGGCTAAAAAGTCTTCTCATTCCTTATTCAGCAAAACATCCTATGTCATTACATGTAATACTTCTCAAAATAGATTATGAAAAGTAAATTACTTACTACAACATTGTACTCCCATATCATCCTCCAAAAATCTATTACTGTATTTGCTAAAGGTCCTTGGGTTGCCACATATGCTTTTGGCCCATAAACACCCTAAAATGGTTAAAAGGAAATTTCATATTTATTACAATTACTAAAAATATTTCCTTACCTAAATTTTATGGTTTCAAATTTTATTAGCAATACTCCTCTTTTCACCTGAAGTATTTCCAAACAATAACCTATTTTTGTGTATTTATTAGACATGGCACACAGAATTGATAAATAAACTGCCTTATGCTAATTTACAAATTACTATTTACCTGGCTTTAAAAAAAAAGCCCCAATACCTAGTCAACAAAGCTAACTAGAAAGAAACATAGAAAGCATGTTTTGATTCTAAAAACAATAGTAAAACTACCTGATAGTTCTTTCTTAGCTACATTCTTCCACAGTTACCTTCAATTATTTATTCAACTTAAAAGATTTATTGGGTGCCTACTATATACATATCTAATAAGAAACCTGGGAATATACCAAATAAGACAACAGACTAAAATATTAAACTAGCACATAATTGAATCACACAATAAATCAATGTTACTAAGTAGAATTAAAAACTGGAGTTTTTTTTGGTTTTTAAAGATTTTATATTTAAGTAATCTTTAACCCAATGTGGGGCTCAAACTTACAACCCTGAGATCAAGAGTTGCATGCTCCACCAACTGAGCCAGCTGGGTGCCCCGCAAAACTAGTACTTTTAACAAATGTCCTTATAAAAGAATATCAACACTGACAACATCTGAAACAGGAAACCACCTACATATTAGTTTTTGTTTAACTTCTTAGTTTCGGGTTTTGCCATAATTTTAATAAAATTCTTTTGGGGAAAAAAGTTTTTATTTGAAACCATGACTGTTTAATGTTGACATGGGTAATATTAATTTTACCATGTAACTCATACCACCTTAATATTTTTGTCAACAAAGTATTTTTTAAAAAATCTATAAATACCATATATAAAAGAACAGAAATTATACTGTCATTCAAAAACAGAACAACTAATGGAACAAAGTAGTCTTTTATTTAATCAAGTAGCAGTTTGAATCTGTCTATTGATAACTACTATGCAAGAACTTGACTGCTTTCGATGTAAGAGTATCCAAAAATGGTTATCTACATAAAGGCTATACTTAATCTTGTATTCACTTGGGTTGCCACTCGAAACACAGTGAAAATTTTCGAAAGGTTTTAATCTAAACTTATATTCTATAATTTTAAATCAGTATTACCCAGTAATTCCAGCCCTGATAATTTATCCCAAGAAATTATTCAAAAGAATAACAATGTTCACTGCAATACTACCATCAAGAAAATTGGAAACAACCTATAGAGTTCAACAACAAGGAATAACCATGTATATACATTTGTGTATACAAACCCAAAGGGACAATGGAGATGATTTAACAATTAGTATACTGTTTATAAGCCTTCAATGTAAAAAAAGAAAAAATAGAAAGCAATCTCAACTATGATGATACTAAGCAAAACTCTTTATCTTTATGAATAAGGTTAGAAGGACACCACACAAAGAGTGTGTCAGGGCTATGATTTTCTTTTTGTTTTTTGTTTTGTTTTTGCTATTGGTATATTTAGGCAATTTAAAAATTTTTAATAAAACTAGTATGTAGGAAGACATTAAGTAGGGCAGAGAAACATCATTTGAAGTTAATACATACCTTAATAAAATTTGCATTGATATAGTCTGAATCTTGAGAAGGAGTCTTTAAAGTCAACTTAACTCGGCTATGATCAACTGTAAGAAAAAAAAAGGATTTCATAAATTATGTCCTGCTGGTAGACATGTGTTCTAATAAGCCATATACCTCAAAAATATTTTCTTTAAAAAATAATTTCTAACATCATATTTATAGAAAATAAGTCTATAAAAACAAAAATCTGATGATGTAAAGCTGTGTTTTAAAGCTGTAATCAGAATAATCTCAGGAACTCTTTTAAAAAACAAATTCCTGGGCATCATCCCAGATTTGCTAGACAAGAGCCCAGGGGGAAGCCTCTGCAGTTTTTTTACAAACATGAGGTAGCGGACACTAACCACTAATGTACAAGCTCATTTGCCAAACCTCTTATTAGGAAATGCAGCTTTCATATTTCACAAGAAATTATAAAAATTAAGTAAATTATGACACATGAAGTATGATGCATAAAAAGTGCTAAATACTGCACTTAGCAATAATATTTATTATTAGGTAATGGCCAAATTAAGGTAAAAAAACAATCTTTACAAAAAAGTTCAAAAATATAAATTTCATTAGTTTTATAAAATTGCAATTTTATTCTGTCAAATATAGGTAATATGTATACGATTTTTAAAAATCAGATTTTAAAGAAAGGCTTTTTTTTTTTCTTAAGCAGGCTCCATGCAAGTATGGAGCCCAGTGCAGGCTTGAACTCATGACTCCAAGACCAAGACCTAAGCTGAGATCGAGTCAGACACTTAACCAACTGAGCCACCCAGGTGCCCCTTAAAGAAAGGTATAAAATGAAAAATAATCTTCCCCTGTCCTTGAAGTCCAGGTCTCTCTTTCCCAACAAAGACACTACACTAAGGTTCTTTTTTCCTTCCAGAAGTAATTTTTATGCATATACCTACATACCTCGAAAACTGCAAATGCAATCATCTCATATTGTTATCTCACTTTTCAGTTAATCCTATATCCTAGAATTCTTCCCAGAGCTAAAATAATACAGGTCTATTTTATTCACATGTTACATAAAATCCATTATATGGATGTTTCATCATTTATTTAACCAGCTACAGTACTGATGGACCATTTTTTTCCTATTAAAAACACTACCACACTGAACACTGCCGTACATGTATCTGCTTTCACTGCTAGCAGTGGTATAACATAAGTTCCTAAAAGAAGAAATGCTACCTGCCTTCTAAAAGGTGTATACTAACTTACACGGTACAAATGCTATTTGTAAGAGTGACTGGGTATTATACTTTTTAACAGGTGACATTCTAAAAAGTAAAAAAAAAAATCACACTTGTATTTCTTGAACTATGCAAGTGGTTGCACATTTTTCATAGTTAACTGATTATTGAGATTTCTTTTACCATATACTGCTTCTTTATGTCCTTTGCACATTTTTACCAATGTGTACGTTTTCCTACCGATTTATATGAAAAAAAGAAAAATGAGTCTTTAGTCATAGGTAGTGCAAATAGTTTTGTTCCAGTTTGTGTTGATTCTTAAAAATTTTTTTCTCTTTCCAGGATTCCACATTACATGTAGTTACTATTTCTCCTTAGTTTGTTCCAGTCTACCAAAGTTGCTTTGACTCATTTTTTTTTCTTATGATTGGAATGAGGTTTATGCATTTTTGGCAAGAACATCAAGAGAATGATGATGTGTCCTTCTCAGTGAGAAGACACACCAAGGGGCTTATGATGTCAATTCCATATTATTTGTGATATTAACCTTGAATACTTGGTTAATATGGTGTCACCTGGTTGTCTCCCACTGTAAAGTTACTATCTTTCCATTTGTAGTAATAAATATTTGGGGGAAGATACTTTGAGCCTATGAAATCCTAAGGCAAGTAGGATTGCCTAATATTCACAAGTATCCAGATTAGAAAGAACCATAGCATGTAATATGCAAGATGCCATTATCATTATTATGGTCCTTTCCAATCCAGGGACGATGAATATTAAAGGCAATTAAAGTTAGAAAAAAACAAATACAGAAATGGTAACAGGCATGAATAAAACTTTTTAGCAAACCCTTAAAAGTCAACTAATGAATAACTGATTTGTCAATGACTCAAATTTTATACATTAGTACTAGGGCCCAGTTCTGCTGATTTTATTAATTTTTGGTGAAATATTTGAAAATTTGTAGGAAGAGATACAGAAGAAAGACATACTAGCCTCCAATTAAAATCATGTTATCTCTTTTCTGTGTTTCCAGAAAAGAGAATGTTTACATGTTTACCAATGCTCTGTTTCTTATCTGACTTGATCTTCTGGTAAATGGGAATATTCAGTAGTTAGGATAATGACAGTTAAGTAACTACACAAAGCTTCCCCTCACCATGTTTGCCAGTAATGAGGAGTCCCAATTAATTACCTTTACTCATGTGGCATATCAGCCTCCAGTTAAAGTATCTCAAACGTAGGACTTTGTACAATAGTTGGTTTACCACTGGATCCTCACCTCAGTAAATGTTTCTGGGGATTGTGAACCCAAATGAGAACAGTGGCTCCCAAATGATAGTCAATACAGGTACCAGGCTGTTACATCCAAGCTGGTAATTTTTAAAAAATATTCTGTGATGGAAAATTTTATGCATACACAAAAAAAACATAATGAATCCCCATATATCCATTACCCTGTTTTAATAATTTCAACATTTTTAAGTTTTTATTTAAATTCCAGTTAATTAACATACAGTGTGATATTAAATAATTTCAACATTTTGCCAATCTTATTTCATCTATCTCTAATCATACAACACCTGGGGGCTGGAAAAAGCAAATTAAAATACAAGACTTCTGAGTACCGTATTCTGTAGTAAGTTTGATTCAGTAACTTCAAGATGGGGCAGAAAAATGGCTTATTTTAAACTCTAAAGCACAAGCAAATTTTGTAGTCATTGCTTTATGCTAAATAATCACAGTATATTACTGATAATTTTAAAAACCAACGTTAGGTTGCTTATATGAATGTAACACATCATCACATGTATTTTCAATTTTTCATTGGTGCTCCTATTAAGCATAAACGTGTATAACTTAAAGAATACTAAAGAAATTAAAACAATCATTCCTCTCCATGATTTGGTGATTGCCTCTATAATCGCCCAAGAACCCAACTCCAAACAGATAAAACCAAGAGTGGCCACATAGGAGGCTCTCTACACAACAACGTTTTTTTCCCCCAAACAAACATCAACAACCTATGGCAACAAAAAAAATATTTAAATGCTGTCACCTCTGAAGAAACCAAAACTTCCTATTGATTTAAATCCTAGGTCTCAGGGAAAAACAAGAATCTTCATAATTAAATTACAATATGTGTATTACACTGATCCATCACTTTTTTTTTTTAAGATTTTATTTATTTATTTGACAGGGACAGAGACAGCGAGAGAAGGAACATAAGCAGGGGGAGTGGGAGAGGGAGAAGCAGGCTTCCTGCCGAGCAAGGTGCCAAATGCGGGACTCAATCCCAGGACCCCGGGATCATGACCCGAGCTGAAGGCAGATGCCCAACCATCTGAGCCACCCAGGCGCCCTGATCCATCACTTCTAAAGGCTAGCCAGCTTGATTTTAGTCCTCTTAGCAGACAAAGCACAGATCATTCTTGATACAAGAGCATCTAGATATTTCTTAATTCTGGAACTGGCCTCAGTATTCTAGTATAAAATGAATCAAATCTCCAAGATAGCTCTAGAAAAACCCATATAATCTTTGAACGATGATGAAACTACTTTTAATGGATCAAAAGCAAAATGTCTGCTCTTGCCACTTCAACATTGTATTAGTGGTTCTAACTAGTAGAACAAGGCAAAAGAGGCATTCAGATCAGAAAGGAAGTAGTAAAACTGTCATTTTTTTGCAGATAAAATGACTCAGTATGTAAAAAATCCTAAAGGATCCATAAAAAACTACTAAACGAATAAATGAGTTCAGGAAGGTCACTAGATTAAAAAAAATCAATACAAAAATATAAATTGTATTTCTATGTGCTAGTAATAAAGAATTTGAGAATACAATAATTTCATTCAGGGGCGCCTGGGTGGCTCAATCAGTTAAGCGTCTGCCTTCGACTCAGGTCATGATCTCAGGGTCCTGGGATCAAGCCCTGCATCAGACTCCCTGCTCAGCAGGGAGCCTGCTTCTCCTTCTCCCTCTGCCTCTCTCCCAGCTGTACATGCTTGCTCTCTCTCACAATAAATAAAATCTTAAAAAAATTTTTTCATTCAGATAATTAAAAAAAAATAAATACAAGACTTGTACACTAAAAACCAAGTAACACTACTGAGAGAAATTAAAGATCTAAATAAATGAAGAGAGACAATTCATGTTCATAGACTGGAAGAATCAATATTGGTCTAAGATGGCAATTCTCCCCAAACTGATCCATAGATTCAATGCAATGCTTACAAAATCCATTAAGGTTTTTTTGCAGATATTGACAAATTGATCCTATAATTTATATGTAAATGCAAAGGAACCAAAAGAACCAAATAAATTTTAAAAAATAAGAACACAGTTGAAGGCCTTAACACTTCTTGCTTTTAAAACTTACTACAAAGCTATCATAATGAAGACAGTATGATAGTGGCTTAAGAATACAACAGTGTAGTAGAATTAAGGGTCCAGGAAAAAAAAACCTTACATTTTTGGTCCAATGATTTCCAACAGGGGTAACCAAGGCAATTCAATGGAGAAAGGACAGTCTTTTCAACAAATGGTATTAGAACAATCCTACATACACGATTATTTCAGACAATTAACTGAAAATGAATTATAGACCTAAATATAAAAGCTAAAGCTACAATTCTTCCAGAAGAAAAATAAGAAAACAGAAAATCTTTGTGATCTTGAATTAGGCAGAGTTCATGGACAGAATATCAAAAGCATGATCCATAAAACTGATAAATTGGACTCCATCAAAATTAAAAGTTTGCACACTTTAAAAGACACCTTAAGAAAATAAAAATACAAGCCATAAACTGGGAGGAAAAAATTTGCAAACCATCTATGTAAAGAAGGACTTGTATCTAGGACAGCTAAAGAACTTTAACAACTCAACAGAATTATTATTTTTTTAAAAGATTTTATTTATTTGAGAGACAGAGACAGAGACAGAGAACACAAGCAGGGAGGAGAAGGAGAAGCAGGCTCCCTGCCAAGCAGGGAGCCCAATGCAGGGCTAAACGCTTAACCGACTGAGCCACCCAGGCACCCCACAACTCAATAGAATTAAAAAAAAAAAAAAAAACTAATGGAAGTACAAAGAATTTGAAGAGACTTTTCACCAAAGAAGATATACAAGTGGCTAAAAGAACATGAAAAGATGCTCAACATCATTAGTCATTAGGGAAATGCACATTAGAACCACAAAGAGATACCTCTAAACACCCATTAGAATAACTATACTCAAAAAGACTGACAGTAAAAAGGAATGTGGAGAAACTGGAGCCCCCATATATTGGTGGTGGGAAAGTAAAATGGTACAAAGCTACTTTAACAAACAGTTTATCGGTTTCTTAAAAAGTTAAACATAAGCTACCATAGAACCAGAGATTCCATTCCTGGGTTATCTACCCAAGAGAAAGAGAGCCATATGTCCACATAAAGATTTGTATGGAAATGTTCATAGTAGCATTATTCATAATGTTCATCAACTGGTGAATGGATAAACAAAATGTGATATAACCATACAATGCAATATTACTGAACAATAAAAAGGAATGAACTACTGATAGATGCTACAACATGGATGAACCTCAAAAACATGCTTCATGAAAAAATCCAGACATAAAAGACTACATATTGTATACTTACATTTACATGAAATTTCCAGAATAGGAAAATCTAGAGACAGAAAGCATTAGTGGTTGCCTGGGGCTAAGGACTGCAAACTGGCATAAACGATCATTTGAGGGTTGATAGAAATGCTCTAAAACTGTATTGTATCAATGGTTGCACAACTCTATATAAATTTACTAAAACTGTATTGTATCAATGGTTGCACAACTCTATATAAATTTACTAAAAATTATTGAATTGTATATTTAAATTATACCTGGTATGTAAATTATACCTCAATAAAGCTGTTTAAAAAAACACTGTGTCTGGAAGCACTGGACATGCTAAACATGCAAAGGAAATTGACAACTTATTTTTATGACAGTAAGTAAATACACATCTCTAAGTCCAATTGCTTTTGATATAATTTTCCAAATTAAAATGACCAGAAATTCATTGGAAACTGACTTATCAAACCTTAAATAACTTAAAAGGAAAAAAGACACTGCCAGTCTGACTATAGCACAATGATTAAGAGCTCAGGATCTAGGGCAAGGCTTCTCAACCTGAGCACTGACATTTTGGCCTTGTGTTAATTCTTTGTTTGTGGGGAGGCTGTAGCCTCTGTATTATAGGATGCAGTAGCATCCTTAGCCTCCACCCACTAGATGCCAGTAGCAGCCTGCCATTCCATATCCCAGTTGTGACAACCAAAATGTCTCCAGACACTGCTAACTGTCTCTTATAGGGGCAAAATCACCAGGTTGAGAACTAGTGCTCTGGACAAAAATCACCTGAGTTTAAATTTTAATCGATTCTATTAGCTGTGTGACAAGCTATTTAATTTCTGTCTCAGTTTCCCATCTGCAAAGTGGCATATACTAGTACCTACCACAAAGTTTTGTTGTATTGATTATGGCAAATAATCCATTTACTACAGAAATTGACAAACAACACAAATTAAGGTTTTTATTTATTAGAGGGCCAATTTTATAGCACACCACTTAACGTCTCCCTCTATCTCTATTTAAAATTGTAAAGCTTACCCCCCCCTTCTAGTCTCAGCTGTCTCTATGTGCCTCATGCCCACTGTATTATCCTCAATGCCACTAACCACCATCTGAGAGACCATATATGTTATTTGTATTTACTGTCTATTCCCCCTTCACTAGAATATAAACTCCATAAAGGTAGGGATTTTTGACAGTCTGTTTGCTGCTGCATCTCCAGCATACAGTATTTGCTCAAAGCTTTTTGTAAAATGAATGAATAAAACGCAACATATGAAAATAGAAAGCTGGAGCTGTTTAAGATTCATTTCCCCAGATGATAGAAAAAGAAATTAGAGAAATTATCTTTAAAAGTATATGCATTAATTCCAGAGTACATTAAGAGTATGTTGAGATTATCTTGCTTAATAAAAACTGTCCAGAAACCCACACCACCCACCATTCTAAGCGGGATTGGTAAGAAAGTGGAGTGTATTTTCCAAAAGCTGAATGTTTAGTTATGATGTGCTAGGTATAATTCTAAACTTTTTAACATGCACTAACCTATCTAATGCTCAAAATAATCATAAAGAATATTATTATTTTAATCTCCATTTTATAGATGAGGAAAAAAGGCACAGAAAGGATGAGTTTAAAGTCATATAAATAGCAGGTGGTAGAGCTAGGATTTGAACTTCCAGAGCCAAAACTCTTCACCATTATACTATGTACACTTGACACTTAGTAATTCTGCTAATACTGGACACCCACTGATCCCACAGCTGAGAATACAGTTGAACAACAACAAGAAAAAGCTGAAGGATTAAATTTATGCAGAGAAGACAGTGCGAAAGAGAGGGACAAGGCAATCTGAAAGAAGGATTTCATGGAAGAAGAAAATTTCAGAAATGAGACTAGGTCAATGGCATCAAAATAGTTAACAGATAGGATTAAGCACTGAAAAAAGACTACTAAATCTGGCACAGATAAAGTCACTGGAAACTTTATCAAAGACATTTTAGAGAGAACAACCTTTAAAAATTAATGAGATTTGTCAATTATATCTCAACTTAAGGCTGGGGAAAACAACAAATGAGAGTTGAGGGAATGGTGCCACGGAATGTAGCTATTTCAAGACAGTTGAAGGAAAAGAAAAAGACTATTTTTTTAAAAAAGATTTTATTTATTTATTTGAGAGTGAGAGAATGAGAGAGATCACATAAGAGGGGTTAGGGTCAGAAAGAGAAGCAGACTCCCCGCCGAGCAGGGAGCCCAATGCGGGACACGATCCAGGGACTCCAGGATCATGACCTGAACCGAAGGCAGTCGCTTAACCAACTGAGCCACCCAGGCGCCCAAAGAAAAAGACTATTAGCAGCTTTAAGAGATAGCATGTACAATGTAAAGATTTTGTATAAAATAGGAACACACTGGGGCGCCTGGGTGGCTCAGTTGTTAAGCGTCTGCCTTCGGCTCAGGTCGTGATCCCAGGGTCCTGGGATCGAGCCCCGCATCAGGCTCCCTGCTCTGTGGGAAGCCTGCTTCTCCCTCTCCCACTCCCCCTGCTTGTGTTCCTGCTCTCGCTGTCTCTCTGTCAAATAAATAAATAAAATCTTAAATAAATAAATAAATAAATAAATAAAATAGGAACACATTTAAGTATACATGCTTTTAGAGTTAAAGGTATTTTGCCAAACCATGCTTTTTAAGAATATATTATTATAATATAATGCTCAGTCTAAGGTATACTCTTCAGAGACACATACTGAGCCTACTGAGAAAGCAGATATGCAGGCATGAATCACCTTATGGTTCATGTTTTCATGCATAATTAATCAATTAAGGTTCTAATCATTGTGAATAGATAAGAGCTAGTATTTTTAGCATTTTATAAAATTTATTCCATTATATTTACTGAATTATCTATTTTATTTTATTTTAACAAAATACCTTCTTTGAACAGGGAGTGCACAACAGACATTCTTACTTGGATTTTTTTGGATTTAAAAGTAAGTATTAGAGTAATTGTGATGCTTAAAGAAAAAAGTAAAAAACAAAAAGTACTTTCAGAAGGAAAAACAAGAAGCACAATTACAAATTATCTTATAGAGTACTGTAAAGGGAAGTTAATTACTAACTCCTTTACAATCAAATGCATTAGGAAGAATAAAACTAGTTTAGGCTACAAGCCGCTAATTAACATTTTCTAATCGTTCTATGAGGGCATTTCAAACTTACATGGCAGTATGTCCTTATATCTGTTCTTTTTAACATTTTCTTCTTTTTCTCCAGTGGCTGTGGGATAAATCTTTTCTGTTCTATATTTGGTAGACAATCTTCTTAATCGCTTAAAATATAAACAAAAAAATTCAAGTTTATAAAAACAATATTTTCAAAATTTTAATGATTTATAAATAGCTCTGTATTGAATTTTGCTAACCCCAATTCCTTACAGCTCATTTTCCTGGTTTTCTAAGCTCACAGTATCTCCCTATCCCTTAATAATTAACCCCAAGGATAAATTTTTTTAACCATAAGTGCAAACATAAGATTAATTTTCCAAATAGCATTGAAAGGGGACACTAAAATAAAAGTAAGCAATTTTATTTAAAGAAATCATTAATAAGTTGAGTCAGAATATTTAACTCAGTCCTTAACTTATTCAACATTTTGTGTTTAACTATGGGTCCCTAAAACCAAGTAAATCATGCCTAAAAGATTATGTACAAGTTTCTTTATTCCTTCTCTCAATAAACCTTGGGCACCCATGATGTGCCAGGCTCCTTCCAAGGCATAAGCTAATAATTACTTATAAGACACTGCAAAACAAAGTTCTTTCATATTGAATTGGAAATGTCCAACAAAGACCAATTCTGCTTATTCACTGCATTACAGAAGTGGTTTGTGAGTTAGTGACAAATTCTTACCACATATGGCAGTAGGGATGTTCTTTGGGCTGGAATATTTCTGCGTGTCAGTAATACACTTCCTGCTTTCAGAAGCACTGAAAGTCAGCATTGTGAATTGTTTAAATTCACTAGTCAACTACATTGCTGAAATTTAATTTCAAAGAAGCCTACTTTCTTCCAAGCTTAAAGACATATTGAAGGCATTCTGGTTTTACTATTCAACAAATTATTGAATACAAATGAAATGAACAAAAAGTCTGGTAACATTTAACTTTTTCACCATTTTACTTTTGCTACTTGTGATGCTGAGGTTTAAGCAACAAAACATTTTTTTTTAAATCACAGAACTTATTTAAGATTCTTAACATATTCTTGTTATGATATACTTCAACACACAGCATTTGAAATAATCTTGTAAGTAGACAATTTAACATAGAATAGTGAATCTTTTGTTTTCTTTGAAAAACTACTAAACTTTATAATGACAGTATTAGAAACCTAAAACAGGAATACACACTTTTTTCAGTAAGATGAAAAGACTTATTAGAATCTTGTTCTGCCTTGTCACAATGCCAAAATTAAATTACCCACATTTATGATGCTATTTTCTATGGTAATAAGGTTCTCAAAAGTAGGTTAGGAGAAAAAATTGTATTTAAAAGTAAATGGGATGTTGGTGAGGATGTGAGAAAACCGAAACTTCAATACAATGCTGGTAGAAGAGAACACTGACACAAGCCCTAAGGAGGGTAATTTGGCAATTACAAATACACATAACCCCTTAACCCAGCAAGTGTACTTCTAAAAATTTGTCCTCTAAATGGCACATGTGAAATGACATATTATGCACAAAGTTATTTATTGCAGCATTGTTTAAAACAGCAAAGAACTGCAAATAAAAGTCTATTAATAGAGGACTGGCTAAATTTGTTTCATTCATACAATTAAATATGATATAACTGAAAACAAATAAGGAAGCTCTTTATACCAGGATATGGAAATGCCTCAAAATACATATTAAGTGTAAAAAGCAGGGAACACAACAGTGTATGTAATACACTACCGATGGTGTTAAGAATAAAAATATATTTGCATTTTCTTGTACATGTGCATAAAATATCTCTGGGAGAGAAACTGAACAAGGTTGTTGTTATTGGTGGAGAAGAGAAATGAATAGCTATAGGAAATGGATGGGAAAGAAACATTACTATATATTATTTCATACTTATTAGAGATTATCTAAATGTATTGCCTATTCAAAAAATTAAATGCTAAAGGGGCACCTGGCTGTCTTAGTTGGAGGAATGCAGCTCTTGATCTCAGGGTCATGAGTCTGAGCCCCACGTTGGTTGTAGAGATTACTTAAATAAATAAAAACTTAAAAAAAAAGATTTTAGAAAATTAAATGCTAAAAAAATTAAAGGGAATAGAAAAGATTGCTCATGATTTTCTTAATCCATGTTAACAAAGACCCTCCCAGTTATACACATGTACATCTTACATATTTAATTAGAATCTCTGTATTTTTTTGCTCAAAGATTTTAATTTTCAGTTATTTATAGTATCTTAAATGCGTTACAAAATACTGTATGTGACTGAATTACAGAAGGTTATCAATCTAAACACTTGGAGAAACACAGGGGGAAAAGGAATTAGGTAACAATCACTGAAAAAAATGTATGTAACTACAAAGAAAAGGGAAGAGGGGATGAATTTAATTATAAAATGTTAATGCAGTTCTGGAATACCTGCAATCACTCCAATCATTTCTTTTTTTACATGACAAATTATGCTACTGAGAAATGGGCAAAATAAAGTTCTTATGTGAAATGACTGCATTTTTCATATAATAAAACATAAGAACACATTTGTGTACAAATAAACATCTCATTTGAGTTTGAATTTTTATATATCCAGTTTTCTTAAAGCCCAGCACAGCATGGTATACTTTCTACTTCAAGCTTCCAATGTTCTATTAAAATAAGTCTACATAAGTAGTGTACTTAAAGTTTCATACCCATTGGCAATACTCATCTCTGGTGTAGTATAAATAAAACAAAGGTGGTCCATTAAACATGAAAACTTAGTACATAAAAAAAAACCTGACATCAAAAAATTCTACCTACATGTTTTAAAAAAATACCAAGTAAGGTCATATTTCCTAACAAAATAAAACAGGGTCAGCTTTACAGTTAGTTGCTTGAATTAAAATTCTGGATCTGCCACTTTCTAGCTGTATGACAATGAATATATTTAACCTGTCTCATCTTCTGTAATATGAGGGTAATACCCACACTCAGTAAACAAGCCTCCAAATCTTACCCATGTTTTAAGTCCTAGGTCCTTCAAAGTTTCTTATCCCTCTCATGCAAAAACAATCTTTCCCTTCTGAATTCTTTTTAGATTTTATATGCACTCTTAAAACACCATTTACTTCTCTTTATGATAAATACATAAAGAGTATATATCTTATTTCCCCGGCTAAACTGTAAGCTCTGTGAGTACAAGATTAGGATCAGATTATTATTTGTAATGTTCTGTACCCCAGAACATATTAAATGCTTGTATGTTAAATACATTAATCTTAGAGTAAGATTTGAATGCTGGCCTAAGCAAAAGATTTTATTCTTTTAATACATTGAAATTTATGTCCAAATAGTGCTTGAAGTAGAGGTAGCACCAAAGCTCATTTAACTATATGAAATGGCAGTATCTACACATGTAATTTCATTTTAACTTCCGGGCCACCAATTCCATTGTCTCTAGGTGAAATTAATTGAGAAACATTGTAAAATACTAAGGAATCTTATTCATAAATATACTGCATGTGACAGAGTGTGTGAAAATAGCATTGAACTAAAACACCAATAAAATAATTCATTTATTGGGGCACCTGGGTGGCTCAGTCGTTAAACGTCTGCCTTCAGCTTCGGTCATGATCTCAGGGTCCTAGGATCGAGCCCACACTGGGCTCCCTGCTTGGTGGGGGGAGCCCAGTGTGGGCTCCCACTCCCCCCGCTTATATTCCCTCTCTGGCTTTGTCTCTCTCTTCAAATAAATAAATAAAATCTTAAAAAAAATAATTCATTTATTAAGTTTAATATAATTATTTAATATAATCCTAATCAAGAAAGTACTCTGAATCATTTACTATCCTAACTGGGCAAATTGTAGCTAAATGATATATTTACATAAGCTTATAGATACCATACCCTGTATCATATATGGATTTTTTTTAACTATGCAAACAAACAAAACAAAAACTTTAAGAAAGATTTGCAACTGTCTACCTTTAAACATCTTGAAAAAGTCACAAATTATTTTAAATAATTTCTTATCTCAGAGTTACTGTCCTAAAAGGTAAATCTGATCATTTTTAGTCCCTCCCTTAAAAATCCTCTCGTGGGTCCATCACCCCCAAGTTAAACTACCAATTCCTGTTAATTATAACATTTTGAATGCTGTCTGTCCAATTTCCTAGCTTCTTTTTGTAACATTCTCTTACTTAAGAATTTGATGCTTCAGCCACACCACCACCACAAGGAACCCTCCGGCCCCTCAACATCACAGTTTGACAATTTTTACCCCTGCTGGTGAGTTAACAGTAGGACTCTGGGTAAAGTGTTATTTCCTTTGTTTTGTGTGTGTTTTTTTTAAGATTTTATTTATTTGACAGAAACAGAGATAGTGAGAGCAGAAACACAAGCAGCGGGAGTGGGAGAGGGAAAAGCAGGCTTCCCCCTGAGGAGGGAGCCCAATGTGGGACTAGATCCCAGGACCCTGGGATCATGACCTGAGCTAAAGGTAGACGCTTAACGAATGAACCACCCAGGCGCCCCAAAGTGTTATTTCCTTTGTGAAAGCTTTCTCGACCCTTCCCTTAACGGCTCCTCAGCCCCCAGCACCAAAGAGTCAATAATACATTGCTCTATTTCCATTTGTGAGATTTTAATCTTGCTGGTCTCATCCACTAAACTATAAAACTGAAGGCACAGACTAGACTACCTTCTTGGACTTTATAGACCAAGATCCAATGCAAATCACAGTAAAAATGCGTGAATTCATTTACTTATTGAGCTTTCTCAGACAAGTCATACAGATGTCTCTAATACATTACAATTTTTGATGCAAACAAAGCTTAATATTCACTTTTTTAAAGTTCCAAATTATTTTTTACTTCTTTTTTTTTAAGATTTTATTTTTTATTTGACAGAGAGAGAGTGAACAAGCAGGGGAATGGCAAGCAGAGGGAGAGCGAGAAGCAGGCTCCCCGCTGAGCAGGGAGCGCAACGCGAGGCTCAGTGTGGGGCTCGATCCCAGGACCCCGGGACCATGACCCGAGCCGAAGGCAGACGCTTAACAACTGAGCCACCCAGGCGCCCAAAACACAAAAGTTTTATTCCCTTAATCTTAAATCAATAAACTGATTCTCAAAAGCTTCTAAGTCGCGTGCAATGTAACTATCCTCATTTAAGGTATCCATTTAGGATACCTTAAAGATTTGAGTCAAGATTTGAGTTCTTTAACAAGGTAGAACAGTTTCATTGTTTATCTAAGGCTCTAAGCTAATAATAATGCGTTGTGTGATGTTTGTTGAATCTCTCCAAATAGCTGTCTACTGGACTGTCCACTGGGTGTCTCATGGGCATCACAAACATGTCCATTTAAATAGCACTACCATTCAACAGTTGCTCAAGTCTAAAATCTAGGAATCATACTGGATTCCTTCCTTTACCTCCCCTACAACATCCAATGCATCAGCAAGTTGTGTCAGCTCCACTTCTAAAACATATCTAATTCTCTTCATATCACTGAACACTCAGAATTCAGAATACGTTGAGATAAGCTTAACTGGCTGGATTTTAAATCAGAACAACTAAGAAAACAATGGACACAAAAAGTAATAGAGCTAAAATGGAAATTTAGCTAACTCAAATTCTTTTTGGAATAAGATGGAACATAAATAAATATTGAAGCTCAAGACTTCTTATGCTGTTACCAGGCCACACACTACTGCTCCAAAATTCCTCAATGTCAACATATTTAAAAAACAGTATGAGTTTCATAAGATAGTACTTTCAGTAAATATGCACACAAGAATATACCAATCTAAAAACTGTACTTTAAAGTGAAATAAAAATGAAATTATACTTTAAGCTTAAAGGTTATACTGTACCAAAATATAATACCTAACCCATAAAACAGTAATGCTTTTGCCACTGCTCTGAAAAATTCCTGAGGCAATTACTACAGAATCCATCTGAATTTTATTTTTTCAATTTTTTAAAAAGATTGTATTTATCTATTTGTCAGAGAGAGAGAGAGCACAAGCAGGGAGCGGCAGTCAAAGGGAGAGGCAGGCTCCCCACTGAGCAGGGAGCTCGAGATGGGACTCGACCCCAGGACCCTGGGATCATGGCCTGAGCCGAAGGTGGACACTTAACCAACTGAGCCACCCAGGCATCCCTATTTTTTAATTTTTTTGAGAGAGAGCCAGTGAGAACGACCACATGTGTGTGTGGGCGGGGGGGGGTGGTGAGAGGAGAGGGAGAGAGAATCTCAAGCAGACTGTCCACTAAGTGCAGGGCTCGATCTCACAACCCCAAGAATTCTGAGATCATGACCTGAGCTGAAATCAAGAGTCAGACACTTAACCGACTGAGCCACCTTGGCGCCCGAATCCATCTGAATTTTAAAAGGGAGGGGGGTTGGCACACAGGTGGCACTTAGTAATAACTATTAAATGAATAGATTTATCTGGTTTTATACCTGAAATATGTAACTGTCGTGTCACAATAGCCACTCAATTGTATTACTAATACTACCATACAAGTTACATGATCGTTAAGACAAAATAATTTTTTTAAAACCCCAAATACAAACAGCAACAAGTAGTAAAATCATAGTATAATTTCCACCGAAAGTATACTATCTCTAACCAGCTTTTCTTAAATCTTTACAAACCTATTTATATAAAAATATGCATATCCCTAATACGCATTATAAGCAACCAAAACAACCAAAGGGTCTTTAAACTATACAACTGCAATGTCTACCTTTAACTGCAAAACATGCAACTCCGCCTTTCAAAATGCATCTTCCTATCTTTCCTCACGCTTTACCTACTGCTATATCACAGACTAATTTGTCTGCCATTCTTCAGAGAGCAAGCTGTGCCTTCTTATTTGAAGCTAAGTCAGGACTGATAGTAAAAAGACATATTTTGAAGTAGGGGCCAATCATATGGGTCTTTGGGTAACAAAAAGATTTCTTTATTCATGTTGATTTTAATGCTTATTTTCCTAATAGTATACACCAAACAAACTCCTCACTTTCTTCTAGCTCACTATAGAAATCCTCTCACTAAAACATTTCCTGAGACTAGTCCTGGCACCAAACCCCATCTTCCACTTCCTCCCAAAGTGCTTCCTCATCTCTACCCACACACCCTTTATATATATTTACCTCTCATCTAGGACATATCCCAATCTTAACTTATATATGCATATATACCATGAGAACATGAATTCCCCGAAAATGCAGACCATGTCTTCTTTCTATTAATACCAGCTACTACCAGCATAATCCAGGACAAACAGTAGTGAGTAAATACACTCTTTAGGCCTTCTCTGGTGGTAATGTTCAGAGAAAATGAATACAAATTAGAATTGACTAGTATACTTTAGGAAACAAATTTCTCTGCCCTCTTACACTTTATTAGTACTTCACAATGGGACAGCTTTGAGTCAGAGGAGCTGGGGTTCAATTCCTAGTTCCATCAACTACTAGTAAAGGAGATCTCTTCAACGTAGGAGCTTTGAAAATTCTCCTTGAAGGGGTAGCAATAGACCTTAATTTTGAGAACTTGTCTTTGTTTTTGTTTTTTAAAGATTTATTTATTTTTTTGAGAGAGAGAGTGCGTGCGTGAGAGCGCATGACTGCAGCGGGGAAGAGGGAGAGAAACTTAAGCAGACTCCGTGCTGTGCACAGAAGGCGACACAGGGCTTGATCTGCCCCCTCCATGCGATCATGACCTGAGTGGAAATCAAGAGTCAGATGCTTAAGGGACTGAGCCACCTAGGCGCCCCTTGAGAACTTGTTTTAGAATAAAACTCTGTACTACAGACTTTATATTTAAAAATAATAAATACAGCAAAGCATAAAAACTAAAAGGAAAAGGTTATAAAAAATTCACAACAAGCCTATAATCGTTTTTTTTTGTTACTGTTGTTGTTTTTTGCACAGCCTACACAACAAGCTATACTTTCCTTAAAGGAAAGGTTCCTGTTCTTGGGTCGGAAAAGAAAATACAGTGCTTTCTCAAGATCAAAGTAAGTTAAGAAGATGTAATGCAAGTTTATCCTCTGTCTACCTGCAAGTTACATTCTTATAGAAATAAAGCAGAATTCCATTTGAATTAAGAGGACACTAAAATTTTTTGTTATATGTATTAATTTTTTTGAAATGAAGATATTTAATACAACAAATGGCAAAAAAAAAAGTGTTCCTAGGTTTGATTATTTTGTTTCTACACACAGGTTCTCACCTTTTCGTTCATTCCTTCTTCATCATCCTTTATCTAATGCTCCTCTAGCCATTTAACTCATGAAATCACTGGTTCCACGTTTTGCAGGTTAATTCAAATTCAAATATTTTGTCCCACTGCCTCCACAGCAAATTGCTCAGAAATTCCAAAATTTGGGTGTCTCTCTCTGTCAAATGAATAAAAAATAAAATAAAAATAAAATAAAAAAAATCTTTAGGGGCGCCTGGGTGGCTCAGTCATTAAGCGTCTGCCTTCGGCTCAGGTCATGGTCCCAGGGTCCTGGGATCGAGCCCCGCATCGGGCTCCCTGCTCAGTGGGAAGCCTGCTTCTCCCTCTCCCACTCCCCCTGCTTGTGTTCCCTCTCTTGCTGTGTCTCTCTCTGTCAAATGAATTAAAAAAACAAAAATAGAAGTTCCAAAATTTGGGTAAACCTATGGCTCCTGACCATGCCACCCATGATCTGGTGATGTGTCCTGATTTAAGAAAACACTGTCATTACAGTCCCTGTCACCCTTTTGTTTACACAGGGTAATATTCTACCAAGCCCAGACTCTCAAAGTATTCCAAAGCAATCTATCACCAATCTCATTATTCCATAACAGAGTATAAACATACAGTAAAATTGAGAATACGGAGTTCCAGCTTTAACACATTTAGCCACAATAACATCAACTGTCCAACTAAAAAATTAAAGAAGACCCCCAAATTAATACCATGGTTGCAGAATTCCTATTCATCTTTGCAAAAACAAATATAGCACAGGAAGAGTCAGCTCAGCAGTTTAAGAGTTCAATATGTATTTACCACTATATGGAAATAAATTATTTTTTGCTCAGCCAGACTGCCACAAAGTTGTGGTCAACAGACCAGTTTTAAAGAGAAACCTGCACTTACTGGTGTCATTAACTCCCGAACCCCTTAAAAATTTCAATCTTCTCTTTACTACTTCTACTGAAACTACTTTTATGAAGTCACCAGTAATCTCCAAACAGCATCAAAATCTCAAAGTCTCAATTCCTATATTTAATACAGATGATCCTCCCCTTTTTAAATTCCTTTCTTAAGATTCCATGAAACAACAGTCCCTTGATTCTCCTCTTACCCTGCTAGTAATTAGTCCTTTCCGCCTCCCCTGCTCCCCAACCCCTAAATGTTGTGTTTTCTCTGGAACTGTTCTCTCCTCAGATTTCATCTTTTAGCAAGTTTATCCCCTCCCTATTGTGACTTTAACCAAGTACATTTATGAAGATTCCAAAATCTCTATTTCTAGTCCTGACTTTTCAGTTCAGTCCATATTCAAACAGCTTACCTAACATCCCCAACAGCAATTTAAACCTAACTAGATAAAAAGAAACCTACCTGATTTTTCAAATGATTCTATGTCTCTTTTTCTTTCCACAGCACCTCTGCCCTCCTTACCCATTCAGGCTTCAGACCTCCTAGTAGTTTTGGCCTTTTCCCCCTTACCCCACTTGCTTCCTCTAACACCTCATCCATTTCAAGTTCTGGTGAGTGTACCCCAGTAAACAACTCCCAAACCTGGCCCATTACTTTCTAGTCCCACTGCCAATAAAGACAGAAAGCTGTTTTAATACAGGACATAGGTAACTTAAGTATTTTTCCTTTAATTACAATGTCTTTTCAATTAAAAATGAAAAGATTTAAGAAGCCCTTTGAATGAAGGAAAAGAACAAACTTGGTGGGCGTAACAGAATAAATACTATAAATAAATGCTATTTATGTAATAATTATTTTTTAATGTGATGAATAAATTACACTAATTATGTCAAGGAGTAAAGACAGAAGAAATGCATTTATTAAACCATGCATGTACAGCACCCTATGTTGCACCTACCATAGAGCATGTCTTTAAGTATGGAAAAATTGAGATAAGCATTTAGGATTTATTAATAGATGAGGAATTTAGGAAAAATTTTAATTAGCTGCCTCAGATTAGCTGAATTGGCAGACACCAAATTACCTTTATCTGTATACTCAATTACTGCCAAATTTTTGTTCTTAAAGAGCATTTTAATCCTCTTTGGTGCCATACTAGGAGTGGGATACTTGAAACCACATTGCTCACTACCAGCTCCAGTTCCTCTTTAAAAAACTCAGAAAGCAATTTTTAACTGTACATTGCAAGTCTATTTAGACCCATTAGACAAAATAAATCATAAGCCAAAATCTAAAATGGTAGAAAATAAACTGTCATTGATGTTCTCTCTAATCCTTCCATTACCAATCTATACAGAGACCACAGAAGTCCTAATTATTATATACATCCAAAGGCTTGAAAATTACCTGGCAAACCAGAGTAAGTTTGCAAGCCATATTTTTGCACGTTTCCATTTCAACTCCCCAAGTCTAGTAATACATAAGGCATTACTATTAAAAGAGATCTGCCAAGCCAATTTTTCCTATCAATGCATAAAAACACTCTTTGTTTAATAAAAGGTATTTGTTTTAAGATATAAAAAATTAAGTGTAATAAAGGATCTTCTTGAATACAATCATTACCACTTTTCCAAAAAGGAGAGACCAAGTAGAGATAAAGTCATGCTAGGTTGCCAAACTTTTGTCTATAGAATTAGGTTTTAAATTCCTAATAGAAACACAGTTGGGCAAGTCCTGAATAGGTTAAATACAGAGTTACAACCCAGCAACTGCACTCCTA
Source organism: Zalophus californianus (assembly GCF_009762305.2). Classification (NCBI taxonomy): domain Eukaryota; kingdom Metazoa; phylum Chordata; class Mammalia; order Carnivora; family Otariidae; genus Zalophus; species Zalophus californianus. The sequence goes on along the minus strand of NC_045606.1, from coordinate 21,509,944 downwards.
GGTATATACCCAAGAAAATTATAAATGTATGTCCGCATAAAAACTGGTACACAAATGTTCATAGCATTATTCATAAATGCCAAAAAGTGGAAACAGCCCAAATATCCATCAACTGATGAATAAACAAAATATGGTATAGTCATACAGTAGGCTATTGTTCAGCAATAAAAAGGAATGAAGTACTGATAACATACTTAATAGATGAATCTTAAAAACACTGTACTATGTAAAATACACAAAAAGCATTATATGATTCCATTTATATGAAATGTCCAGACTAGGAAAATCAATAGAGGCAGAAAGTAGATTAGTAGTTACCATGGTATTGGGGAAAGGGAGAAATAAGGTGTTACTGGTAATGGGTTTGGGGTTTCTCTTGGTGATGAAATGTTCCAAAACTAGATAGTGATGACAGATGTCCAGCTTTGTGACTACAATAAAAACCACCAAAATGTATATTTTAAAAGAGGTGAATTTTATGGTATATATGGATTAATTTCAATACATGTGAATTTACCTCAACAAAGCTGTTATAAAAAAATCCTTAAAAGGAGGTTAGGTAATATTGTTAATAGTAATTATTGACAGCATCAGAGCACGCTAACCAAGGCATCCAGTCCCATCCAGTAATAAGGAATATCCATCCTCCTCAAAATGAGGATTACTAAGTCTCTGTTCTTCACTGCAGACCTTCTCATTAGAACATTAATTTGATAGGGTCAAACATAACAAGGATGCAGAATCTGGTTGAAATAGGAGTAACACAAAGAAATTACAAACCAACAATCAGGTCTACTAGAAACTTTGGCCAGTGAACTTAGCAAGTAACTTTTTCAGGAAAGGTTAGGTAAGTACGATAAGTAAGAAAGATAAAAAATGCAGGTTTTATCATAACTTGATGTCCAAACCACACTAATGAAGCCAGACTACCTGGAAGACTAGATATTTAAGATAGGAAGACAGTAAATAGAAAATGCTGAGGGGGAGAGGGAATAATTGATAAGCTATCTAAAATTAGGGTTAAAGTCTAAATGCTATCACTTCTATAAGTCTAACCCAAGATAGGAAAGAAGACTAAAATCAAAGAATTAAACTCAAATCTGGGTAATTAAGCAAATATGTGTTCTTAAAGCTTTTGTGAATTTCTCTGGGGAAACAAATTGGAGGTTATTTTTGATACTAAACATTCAGATTCCCTGCAAAATATTTCATTCTGGCATTATTTTAGACTTAGTCCTGAAAGGCCAGATAATGAATATATGTACCCCAAGTTACTTAAGGCATTATTTTGTCTTCAAATACCTCTTTGTAATAATGATAAACAGTGCTCCTCTTTCTTCCAACATGTAAAATCAAACAAAAATAATTTAATGCAATACCTTAAATAAAAATGATCTCATGGGTCTTGGGATCAAGCCCATGTTGGGCTCCATGCTCAGAGGGAAGTCGGCTTGAGATTCTCTTTCTCCCACTCCCTCTGCCCTCCCCCAATCATGCACGCTGTCTCATGTGCACGCTCTGGCTCTCTCTCAAATAAATAAATCTTAAAAACATACAAACTAATGATATAGAGGAAATACATAACTAAAAATAACTTAAAATTATCTAGAATGGGTTTCTTAACTTCTTAAGAAGTTACAAAATAAGCCAAAATTTTAAATAAAAGATGCCAATATTTTTTTTTTAAAGATTTTATTTATTTGACAGAGAGAGACACAGTGAGAGAGGGAACACAAGCAGGGAGAGTGGGAGAGGGAGAAGCAGGCTTCCCGCGGAGCAGGGAGCCCGATGCGGGGGCTCGATCCCAGGACCCTGGGACCATGACCTGAGCTGAAGGCAGACGCTTAACAACTGAGCCACTCAGGCGCCCCAAAAGATGCCAATATTTTGATAGCTTTTCAAACTGTGGTTAAAGTCACTGAAGAGAATATACTAATATATTCACCAGAAGAAATTTTACTGAGATAAACAGAAGGTATGTCAATCTGTAAGGCAGTCTTGTGAGGAAAAATGATAAATGACTAAAACTTCAGCTGTTTGTAAGAAATATTAATTAAACTGGAAATATGACGCCACAGAACTATCCTGTGTGATGAGAGCATTTGAAAACGAGTCATAAGTTTTGTTTTATTATGATTGGTAAACTTTTATAAGCTGACTGAGGCTTCTCTGTGCTAAAGATAGATATACAGAAATACCTTGATATTAAGGGCTCCCACAACTGAACAATAACCACAACAAAAACCAAACACCACAATTACAAAGTAGGCAAAGGACTTGAGTAGATACTTCTCCAAAGAAAATATACAAAGAGCCAACACACATAGGGTTAGATGCTCAACATCACTAGTGAGGAGGGAAATGCAAATCAAAACACAATGACATTTCTCACATCCATTACAATGGCTACTACCAAAAAAATAAAATAACAAATGTTGGTGAGAATGTGGAGCTTCTCCCTTTCCTATGACTGGATAGACATTTAATTTTTAAGCAAATAACTACAAAGTGTTGCTTTTCATTTAAAAAAATCTTTTAATTGTGGTAAAATGCAAATATAAAGCTTAGCTTAACCATTCGTAAGTGCACTATTGGTGGGAGTGTAAAATGGTACAGCCATTTTGTGCACTATTGGTGGGAGTGTAAAATGGTACAGCCATTATGGGAACCAGTATGGCAATTCCTCAAAAAATTTTAACTTGAATTACCAGATGATCCACAAATTCCACTTCTGGGTATGTACTATTGTGCACTATTGGTGGGAGTGTAAAATGGTACAGCCATTATGGGAACCAGTATGGCAATTCCTCAAAAAATTTTATTGGTGGGAGTGTAAAATGGTACAGCCATTGTGGGAACCAGTATGGCAATTCCTCAAAAAATTTTAACTTGAATTACCAGATGATCCACAAATTCCACTTCTGGGTATGTACCCAAAAGAATGGAAAGTAGAGTCTTGAACAGATATGTGTACACTTATGTTTGTAGCAACATTTTTCACAGTAGCCAAGAGGTGAAAGCAACCCAAGTGTCCACTGATGGACAAATGGATAAAGTGTGGTACACATATACACTAGACTGTTATTCAGCCTTAAAAGGGAAGGAAATTTTGGCACGTGCTACAACATGGATGAACCTCGAGAACACTATCCTAGTTGAAATAAGCCAGGTATAAAAAGATAAATATTGCATGATTCCACGTAAGTGAGGTACCTAGAGTAGCCAAAAAGTAGAATGGTGGTTGCCAGGGACAGGGAGAGGAGCGGAATGGGCCTTGTTTAGTGAGTATAGAGCTTTAGTTTTGCAAGATGGAAATAGCTGTAGACACTGGTTGCCCAAGAAAGTGAATGTACTTAAATTAGTGAACTGTACACTTACGAATGGTTAAGCTAAGCTTTATATTTGCATTTTACCACAATTAAAAGATTTTTTTAAATGAAAAGCAACACTTTGTAGTTATTTGCTTAAAAATTAAATGTCTATCCAGTCATAGGAAAGGGAGAAGCTAGTTGTGGGTAACATCATTAAATTATCTCAGATTACCAGGTCACACAACATTCATATAAAATCAGATAGTTCTGCTCTACTCATGAATTAACAGTTACAATTTTCAAAAAACATCTGCTTTTTCAGTTTGCTGACATACTGGATTCAGACACTTACCATAAAAGGAAAAGAGTGAGATTCAATTATCACCTTCATGAGGATGACTGATCTCACATCATTTTCTCCTAACCTAGCCTGTGTGCCAGGTTTTCTTTTAGGTGCTACAGATACAGTGGGAAACAGGACAAAATCCCGACTTCATGTAGCATATATTCCAAAAGTACATCCTGGTTGTATTTATCATTTCTGCCTTTTATATCCATCATCTGTTTACATGGTTTAGCCCATCATTACCACAGCTGCTGCCAACCAAGATTATAATTCCTTGTCTGTCAGTGACAATCTTTTATATTTCTCTTTATTCCCTGACAGTGCCCAGTGTCTTCCATGTATTATATATCAAATAAAGCATGGCAAGTCTTTTAGACATAATGGTAACTGCTAAGCACACTGAGATCACATAGTCAATGAAACTGGCACCCTACTGTCACAGTTATAACACATTTAGTTCAGTAAATTCAGATAATACAGTATGTATAACTGGAGAGTATATACTTAAACCGCTTTTGTTCAGTCCTTTATTATATTACCTACAATGTCACCAAGGAAAGCTTACAATTTTCTATCACCAGGGGAAAGATTTACAAAATAAATGGGTCACATAATACACAGATATTAAAAAAAACCATCAATATATCCTTAGAGGTGAGGCATATATGTATGTACCTTATGTATATGCATATATACTTAAAACTTAAATACATTAATATTTTAGAATTTATACAAGCAATACATGAATATGCTAAAACATTCAAACCATACTGACATGTTGTGTCATGTATTTCCAAGACTACCCTCAGGTTCAGTGATTCACGAGGAAGACGCAAAGGACTATATATAGTCATTCACAGCTATAATTTATTACAACTAAAGGACACAACGCCAAAGCAGCAAAGGAAAAGATGCATAAGGCAAAGTCCAGAAGAAACTAGGGATAAGCTTTCAAGAGTCCTCTCCTAATGGAGTCACCTAGGACCCATTTAATTCCTCCAGTAACCAAGCTGTGACAACACTTGTGACATGCTGTCTACCAGGGAGGCTCATTAGAGATTTAATGCCCAGTGTTCTCAATGGGGGCTGGTCACGGCCTACCGTGAGCCAAAATTCCAGATTCCCAGAAGCAAAGTAAGCATTCAGCATAAACCATATACATACAGTAAAGGCATGGTGAGCCACTCTTATCATGGAATGATGGGAACCCTCCCAAAGCAGTAAGTTCCCAGAGGCTCTCCAAGGGCTAATCTTGCAAGCAGGCCTTTCTAAGGATAGCAGTTTCAGGCTTGCTATGTTAAATCTCTTATGCACACAATTATAAAATGAAAAAAATAACTCCCCCTTTTCTATATTCTTCTCCTTAGAAGTAGCCAACCATGTTAAATCTCTTTATTAATAGATATTTTATTTTGTTTCACAAAAATTGCTGCAATGAAATACTTGGACATACTGTTTTATGTACATAGCAAATACTGTAAAGAAAAGAATCTTTTCTTTACAATACTGACATGCTGGGTCAGAGTACATACATCAATTCTATGAAAAGTGGCCAAACTGCCTTCTGAAAAAGGTTTCAGCAGTTTATATTACTATCAACAAATCAAAAATGCCAGTTTTTCTTTATCTTTTCCAACATTTGTTTTATCAATTTTTGAATTTTACAAAATTTGGTGGAATCTGGTGAACTCCCCCCAAATTTAATGCTGATTAATTTACATACTTTTCTTCATGTTCATTAATTATTTGCATTTTTCTTCTGTTAATTACCATTCATAGCATATGCTCGTTCTTCTACTGGAGTGTTCTTTTTCTTGATATATAGAAGCTACTCATGTTTTAGATAATAACCCATCACCTGATATATGCGTTGAAAACATCTTCTCTTAATCTATTGCTTAACTTTGCATTACCTTTTGTATTATAGATATTTTTATTTTTATGAGGTCAAATCTGATCTTTATTATATTTGTGCTTTAAATGTAAGTCTGGAGAAAAAGCATTCTAATTCAGAATTGGCTTTACCCCTAAATGATGTTCCACCTATCTCCTTACATTGGCATAGTGACTGACTTCCTCTAAGCAACTATTTATTACATTAAAAAAAATTTACCCAAATATGGTAGATATTATATCTTTTTTGAACTTATTTTATTTTGCAGGGAGGGGCAAAGGAAGAGGGAGAGAGAGAATCTTTTTTTTTTTTTTTAAGATTTTATTTATTTGACAGAGAGGCAGCGAGAGAGGCAACACAAGCAAGGGGAGTGGGAGAGGGAGAAGCAGGCTTCCCACTGAGCAGGGAGTCTGATACGGGGCTCGATCCCAGGACCGTGGGATCATGACCCGAGCCAAAGGCAGACGATTAACGACTGAGCCACCCAGGCGCCCCTCAGCTACTTTTTATATTACGGAAAGAAGTTTTAGGCAACGTGGTATTCTTCTGCATCACTTTGTGAAGTGACAATTCTTAGGTACCCAGCTAACTTCTAATAGGATGAGGACATCAGTGTGACTCAATACTACACTGTCAGTTTGATTCCTTTGAGACATACAACACTGCTTGTATAAGCCTTAATATTTAATGTGTAGTGTGGGTACACTGACAATCTCTGGGGTTAAATTATTTTAGAGTGGATCCCCTGTAATCAAATAACATTTATTGTTTTTAAAAATTTATTTACCCTAGAGAGAGAGAGAGAGAGAGAGAGAGAGAGAGAGAGAGTACGTGAGCATGTGCGTTGGGAGGGGGGAGCGGTGCAGGGGAGAGGGAGAGTCCTAAGCTAACTCCTCGCAAAACCTGGAGCCCAACGTGGGGCTCAATCCCACGACCCCAAGATCACGACCTGAGCTGAAATCAAGAGTTGGATGCTTTAACCGACTGAGCCACCCAGGTCCACCCCTTCTGGATTCACTTTAAAACTCCTTTCTTGCGGTCGCCTGGGTGGCTCTGACGGTTGATCGTCTGCCTTCAGCTCAGGTCATGATCTCAGGGTCCTGGGATTGAGCCCCACATCTGGCTCCCTGTTTGTGGGGAGGCTGCTTCTCCTTCTCCCCCCCTTTCATGCTCTCTCTCTCAAGTAAATAAAATCTTAAAAAAAAAAAACTCTTCTTATAAAGCATTCTATGACCTAACAGTATGTAATTTTTCCCTTTTAGGAATCCTCATTGCACAAAAATGTGAATATACTTAATGCCACTGACCTATACACTTTTTCTTCTTTAAAGATTTTATTTATTTATTTGAGAGGGAGCATGAGGGAGAGAGAGCACATGAGAGGGGGGAGGGTCAGAGGGAGAAGCAGACTCCCTGCTGAGCAGGGAGCCTGATGCGGGACTCGATCCCAGGACTCCAGGATCATGACCTGAGCCGAATGCAGTCGCTTAACCAACTGAGCCACCCAGGCGCCCTGACCTATACACTTTTAAAAATGGTTAAAATGGGTAAACCTGATGTACATTTTACCACAATTTTAAAAAGTTACCAAAAAAGAAAAAGAATCCTTATGGCACTGTGTCCCATAGTATTGTGCTCAGTTTTGCATTAGTTATTCGTGCACATCATTATTTCCCCATCTCTACTGAAAATTCCCTGAGGAAAAAGATCATATATATATATATATATATATATATATCTCATATATATTATATATATATAGGAAAGGGAATAGAATTTAAATGGGTTGAATTTGCCAAAAAAACTCAGAATAACTCATTCTCTTTGAAATGAAGCAAATTTAGGATAATTCTACAATTCATCCCAATTCTGATGTGATTAAGAAATACAGAGGTGACCATTTAACATGTTTTTATAAATTCAGTAGATGAAAAGGAGCCTATTAGCCTTACTTTTACATACTAAATTAGTGCTAAACTCACTTTCAATGGAGTTTTGGTTCAATGAAGCTGTTACACTGATAAAAGAGACTTTAAAAACATTATCATTATCCTCATTATACCATTAAATATTATTTATCAAAATATATACTAACTAGTAGAGTATATATGAACAGAAATGGCTTTGATTGGTAAGTTTGCAGAGAGGAAGCCACCTCCCACTCCCACCTGTGATTAAAAATGGTTAACATGTAGCATGTAAAAAAAATTCCATGTTAAAAGCTACGGGACACTAACATGTTCAATCTATACTCAAGCGTATTTAAGGTAAAGGATTCTGACAGATAGCTGACAGCCAGCAGATATGTTAAATTCTAAGGTGTCAGGCAACCACTTATTTTATTTATTTTTTTAATATGATCCAGCTTGGGTTTTATTTCTACCAATATAGTCACAAAGTAATTTTGAATATTTCATAGGCCAAAGTACCCAGGGCCTATGAAAATCATATGTGACTGTGTTAGTTTCCTGGGGCATCTCTTAACAAAGTACCACAAACTGAGTGACTTAAACAGTAGGAATGTATTTTCTCACGGTTCTGGAGCCCAGAAGTTTGAGATGATGGTCTGAGCAGGGGTGGGTGGCAACCACTTATTTTAAAGGTTCTGCCAGTCACTCTCTCTCTCTCTCAAATTAGGAATGGATGATCATGCTGCTGGTGCCAACAAGTGCAGTGAAAGAGGCAATAAAATATAATAGTTAATAGCATAAGTTTTATAGTTGGAATAATTCTGCCACTTACTACCCATGTGACCTTGGGCAAGTTCAGATTCCTCATCTGCAAAAATAGGACTTGGATTAGTCTGAGGATCCAATATAATGGACCTGGTGACATTTCTTGCAGAGTTCATTATATAAACAAGATATATAGCATTTAATATATACACATCATTATTTGTGTTATCTGATAAACACATTTTGTAAGTACATTATAACGATTTATTTAACAAGACTCACTAAGCACCTATCATGTAGCCATTGACTAGGTACCAGAAGTATAAAGACAAAACAGATCCAGGCCACTGGATCTCAGAATCTCTGAATCTGGATCTCTGCTCACTGAAGTCCTTACAAGCTAGTAACAGAAACAGAAAATAAATATACAATTGCAATATGATATGGAGAATAATAATAGAGATAGATGCAAAGTGCCATGGGAGCAAATAGATGCAAAGTGCCATGGGAGCAAAAAAGGAGAAAGGGTAAATATGTTACACCTTTACTCTGTCGAACTCGGATATTTACTTCATCAACAGTTTTCTGCGATATCATACGCTACCATCTAATGATTACCACTGACTGATGCACCTTAAAATGGAAAAGTTGTGCGTGGCATTACCTACTATTTGAGCTCTACTGCTCCCAATTCCCTTACCATGCTGAAGGACAACTTTGGTATCCACATCCTCAACCATAAAATGGCCATAATATCTTGCTCATCGGGTTGTAGTGAGAAATATGAGAGTTCATTAAGCACAAACTGACACCACCTCAACACCTGTAGGGTTTTAAAATCACTTCCTTGATTTCATAATCTATGGGCTTTAAAGTCAGCTCTGGTTGCAATGGATGACCATCTTGCTTTAGTGGCAGAATGCAATGTAAACAGCAGGACAACAGTGGCAGCAGAGGGTAGAAATGGGAGAAGAAGGGACCCAGGGTTTAGAGAAGAGAGAGTAATAAACTACATCAATAGACCTGTCATCACTCCCTTCCCGTTTCTCTTTTCCCTAAAATGACTATGGCAGGTTTACCTTTTAGGACAACTCATATGTATGATAGGATTTCACAAACATGGTAATTCTCCCACCGCTTTAAAAAGCAAAATAAAATCTATTCTTACCTATTAACAACTGCCTAAAACTCCCTTAATATCATCTATTTCTCAAAAAAAAAATTTAATGCAAACTTGTCACACCCTCTTTTGACAAGGTCACCCATGACTCCTAATCACCAATCCACATTTAAATTCAAATTCTTTTTGAAAATCCTCAACCCATTTGGCCTCTACACTAGCCCCCAGGTTCTGTTCCTAAATCTCTAGCAAGCACTGAGAGTTTATCAACCTCAAGAAGACACTTAAGTGTCTCTCATGTTCTGTATTATTCTCAGTATATATTACCTCAGAAACCTCATCTTCTTCCATGAGTTCAATAATTACCCATACACAAAAAAATTAGAGATCTGTAGGGGAAACCATGACACTGACCTGGTATCTACATTCACCTCAAACTCAATACATCTTCACTTGAACTCAGTAGTACCCAACTCTTCAAATTCACCTTTCCTCCTGTATTCTCTATCTCACCACTATCACTCAGTGTCCAACTTAGCTGAGTTCTTCCTCACTTTCTAATATGACCAAGTCTTGTGAATGCTACCTAGGAAATGCCTTCCAAATTCATCCCTTTTCCTCATATTCACTGTCATTATCTTCAGGCCCTCCTGCTTCAACTACTAGAACAGCTTTAAGTGGTCTCTCGTTCAGTCCTTAACCTTCTACATTTTATTCTCCACATAACCAAGGTGGTCCTGTTAAAGTTAACATCATACCTAAGAGTAAAACCCCAAAGGTTCTCATCTTACTGAGAGTAAAAGCCATTCTTACAATGACCTACAAGAACCTAGACAGTTGGACTAACTCCCTACCCTACCACAAATAGAGTACTCTCTTCATCACCTATTCTGCCCAAGCACAATGGCTTCCTTCAACACTTTTTTTTTAAAGATTTTATTTATTTATTTGAGAGAGAGAGAATGAGAGATAGGAGCACGAGAGTGAAGAGGGTCAGAGGGAGAAGCAGACTCCCCGCTGAGCAGGGAGCCCAATGCGGGACTCGATCCCGGGACTCCAGGATCATGACCTGAGCCGAAGGCAGTCGCCCAACCAACTGAGCCACCCAGGCGCCCTCCTTCAACACTCTTAACTCAGGTCCATGGGCAGTTAATGCTCTGTCTGGAATGCTCTCCTCGCAGATAACTGCATTTCAAGTTTTGGTTCAACGTCTTAACCACCTTTTGTAATAATATCGCCTATACCTGTCATATGATAAATTGATCATATTAAAAGCCTATTTTTCATCCTTCCCTGCATTAAAATCACATGTGACTCTGCAGTTCTTTTGACTTAAAGGATGAAATCTATTTCCCCACCCCTTGAAGTGGAGATGGCATTGTAATTCGCCTTGGTCAACAGAAAATGATGGAAGTGACAATGTGCCAGTTCCAAGACTAGATAGGTCTTGTGTATTTTTCCCCTCACCTGCACCTCTGCAACAGCCACCTGCCACATCCGGTAGCCTACTGGGGAATGAGAAACACACAGAGAAGGGACAGGCAATTCTAGTTGTCCCGGCCACAGCCAGGCTGGACGTGCTGACAGCAAGCCAACCCCCAGAAACACTTCGAATGAACCCAGTCAAGATCGGCAAAACTGTTTAGCTGACAACCAATAGCACATAAAAATATTTATTATATGCCACTAAGGTTTGTGTTGTTATACAACACCACAGTGGTGATAACTGATATATTCTACTCCTTTTTTTTCTTACTGTTTTACTATTCTCCATGGCATTTAATATCTGACCTAGTTACATTTACTTGTTTATTAGGTTATTCTCTGACTCTTGCCAATAGAATGGAAGTTCCATGAGGAGTTCTAGTCTTCAGAGTCTGGAATAAACCTGGCACACAGTAGGTTTTCAGTAACTATTAAATGAATAAAGATAAGCATGATGGCTTAAAACCAGATTTGTATCTAGGTATCTTTGTCAGGTATCTTTTTTAGGATTTTATTTATTTGAGAGCAAGAGCACCCACAAGCAGGGGGAGGGGCAGCGGGAGAAGGAGAAACAGGCTCCCCACGGAGCACAAAACCCAGAGCCCGGAGACCATCTGCAGCCCAGAGCCCGTCTGGAGCCCGTCCTGGAGATCATGACCCCAGCCAAAGTCAGATGCTCAACTGACTGAGCCACCCAGGCGCCCCTGTCAGGTATCTTTTTAATCTAGGGAAGCCATTAAACTCAGAGCCAGTCTTTCAAACACTATTTCACAAAGTGTTAAAATCAAGATTTTTTTACAAAATACTGTAATTTTACTGAATATACTTTGTCATTAGTAAATATTTTTTAAATTTATGAATATTATTTGTATAGGCTTTATCTCATCCCATTCTATTTTTTACATGTATTTATAATAAATTTTAGCATAGTTGTGTAAGTATGTAATTTATAAATTAATGAAACTATATTAAGAAGGTACATGCTTAAAAATTTTTACTGTGATCCAAAGTTGAGAGATCACTGGCTTAGAGGATAAAGTCAAAACTCCCAAATTACTATCAATGATATCATCAGATAATTCCATCAGATACATTATTTTTTTCTCTATCATCAAAGAGGTCCAAAAGAGAAAAAGAGCAAGGGGTTGCCTTTTCCCTTCACGTTTATTTTACTTCTCACTTAATGTCCTTAATCATTCATTTCTAACTATCATTTATTTAGAATAACATCTAACACTATATTATGTCCTTTATTCATATTATTACTAATTCTCACACTGCAAAATATTCCTGTTTTATGAATAAGGAAACTCAGATTGTGAGTAGCTAAAATAACTTACTCAAAATTACATAGATATGTAAGTAATGGCTAAGTTTAATCCAGATAAAACTGTTGTGATCTACATTTGCTGGAGTATCTATAATATAACTTAACACTTGACACTCAAATTGCTAAAATCAAATAGATCACAAAGATATGCTACTACTTCTGTCTGGTCTTTTCTTTCTTGACATCTACACATTCCTTCCTTGACCTTCTATAATTAAATTCCCTCCCACCAGTATAAAGATTATTTTTCTTAGTTTTCTTAGTTACAACATATCTTAAAGATGAAACAGTGACAATTTATGTATCAATTCAATCCAGTTCTATGTTAAAATAAAATTTTCTAAACAAGAAAAATAATAAATGGTACGATAATTCTAGAAATACTTGAAAATATTAGATATGGCATAAACATATGGTTTGCAACCAATATATGGCTTGTAAATAATATAAAAACTGGCATGTAATAAAAAGATAACAGAAAATTAAGTGTATTGGTTAAACATTTATCCTATACTTCTAGGTTATATTAAGTTACATTTTCCAAAAATACTTTAAAAATAGATTAATCTGTTAGTCATCACAAGAATGTAGAGTATGAGAAAATAATCAGTACTTTATTATTCTTTGAGACTCTTTAGCAACATTAAAGTAATCCATATCACTATAGTCAGTTTTACAAGATTAGTAAGATTCCTTCTTACTTCTAAATATTCAAGTATTCAGTTATATTTCCCATAGGACCTACCAGGGTAAAAAATAGAAAGTATGCTGCATCTGAGCCACTATTAGCGGAGACAAACTTAGAGGTAGGTAAAAAAAATAAATAAATAAAATAAATGATGCTTCAACATCAAGGCAAGGACTTAAAAAAAGAAAAAGATAGTGAACAGTGCTGAATGCTAAACACACTACTATACAAACACACTACTATAAAGAATCTACCAGATGTGTCCAGATGTGAGGCAACCATAGTAAATGCAATTTTGGCAAAATGGTAGACCTTGAAATCAAATTACAATGGGGGGTTAAAGGAATGAAGAAGAGGCTGAAGATGTGGGGTTAGCCAATGCCTAACTAATTATCAACCAAGAAAGGAAATAATAGTTGCTATGAACGCTGACTTTCACAAATAAAAATTTTTTGTTTCAAGCTTTAGAACCATTAAAATACCCATCCTCTTTACTTTTCCAAAAATGACAAAACCAAAGCATCTGGTATATTAAGCATTAAAACCATATTTCTCTTACTTTAATAATCTTCTATTATCCATATTGTAAATTAAATAAGAAAAACTTATTTTGAACATCTAATAATGCCAGTGAATAGGTTTAGTGATAAATGCTTGAACATATCCAGTAACTTCAGTTACAGAATCCTATTATTGATACCCATCTACTCTATGTTCCTCCTTGGCATTTATGTATAAACTATTTACAGTATTAAAAGTAAAGAATTACAGAGGTGTCTGGGTGCCTCAATCGGTAGAGTATGTGTATGACTCCTGATGTCAGAATTGTGGGTTCAAGCCCCACGTTAGGAGTAGGACTTATTTAAAAAAAAAAAAAGTAAAGAATTACAAACATTAGGCATAAATAACGGGAAATTTCTAAATTACACAGTACATCCTGATCTATTTCTAACACTCATTTCCAACACACACTAACAAATCTTAGGCACACACAGGTCAATGGACAGAGTAGACAGAGAAAAGATGAGTAGACACAGGGCGTCGGAGAGCGGCACAGACGCAAGCAGATTCACAGGGCCGGCACAGTGACAGCAAGGCAAGTGTACTACGATACTTAATTCTGTATGCGATTTGGGAACTAAGAGAGCTATGGATGCAAAACCTACAGTGAAGAACATATATTGGTCTTTCAGATAGTGATGTACTTCGGATTTATAGTCAAGGAGTGAACAAAGAATGACTAGATACAATATTTCAATAAAATTGATCTTTAGAATAACATTTACTTACAAAAAGGTAATGTTCTGGTTCCTCATTTTAACACTGAAGAAATATAATTTAAATTTTAGATACCATAAATATGCAGCTTATAGACTACCTTTTTTTTTAAAGATTTTATTTATTTATTTATCAGAGAGAGAGAGAGCGTGCACGCACAAGCAGGGGGAGCAGCAGGCAGAGGGAGAAGCAGGCTCCCCACTGAGCAGGGGGCCCGATGCGGGACTTGATCCCAGGACTCTGGCAGCCGCTTAACTGACTGAGCCACCCAGGCGTCCAGCTTACAGACTATCTTTAGTTTTCACACAGATGAACACTTGTCTGATGTTTAAAATGTACTGGGTATGTGAAATAATGCTCTACCAGAGGCAACACCATATTCTCTCAAGTCATAAGGACTCTTTATGCTTCTTTTCCCCTTCTCTGAAAGAAAGTGGGTAGAAGTTTATTTGGGGCTAAAACCTTAATAGTTAACAAAAATTTTTTTTTCAGTTTTGCTTCACGGATTTTTGTACTAGGTACTCTTCAGACTGCTGCCTAGTGAACTATCATTCTCTTTCCCTAAGAAAAGTCCCTTCCCTTACATACACCTAAACAAGCTCCCTACCTTGGTCACCTCACACAATACTCCTCTCACTGGCAAGTTGACGGATTCTTTGAGGAATGTGAAAATGAGATTGAGCAACTCTAGTCTTTCTGATCTCTTACCCTAAACTGAAATAAAGTAAGACAGGTTAGACACCAAAAGGGATGCTTTTTTCAGAATATGCAGTCCCAAACAGTGAAAGCCAAAATGCAAAGAGAAGAATAAAGCAAGTGCAAAGAAGCAAAGACAAGTATCCAAACAGCCCTGGAGACACATACAAACTGATAAATTGTAGAAAGGGGCTGTGAAGAAAAAAGGCAAGATTATAGACAGCTCTCCATTTCTTGATTCCTGTGCTTCAAGCAGCTCAAGGGCAGTATTCTATTACAATAATTTTTTTTTCCACTTAAGCTAGTTTGGAAGTAGGCCACAAACAAAAATCTATACCAACAAAGAATTGTTCTGTATTTCTCATGTCCCACTTTTTTTTACTGACTTTCTTCCTAAATAGTAAGAATGCAACTGTTGGCCTAGGCAACACCATGTCATAGAAAAAGCATCTGCTTTTATAACTTGGGACAAACTCCACTCTGTCAACTTCTAATTGTAAAACCTGCAACAAGCTCCTTTTTAATTTTTAAACAGTTTTAATGTTTCTTTTAACATCAAAGGGTCTATAACTTATGAGTAAATTCATAGTACATAACATGAGAAGAAGGTATCCAGAAAAACTATTCTTCACATGTTGGTATCATGGACTCCAGAACTCCTTTCATTTCTTACTTTGGTTCTGGTCCCAAACATGTAGTCTCAAAACCTCTTGAGTTATCTTATGCAAAACTCACATTTGCTAAGAAATCCAAACTAAGCAAGAGGTCTATCACTATAAATAATATGTGTAGGTCCTAAAGATTTTTTTAATGTAATTTTTTTACAGGGCACTTTTAACAGGAGCCAATTAAAAACCCTAACCTAACCATCTAAGAACTATATAAAGAGTTCTTTATATAGTTCTCTATAAAAAACTATTTTATATATTTGAGATAAAGTAAAATTACCAGATTTAAGGAATATTTTAAAAATATATTAATATTAAATATTTATTTATATTAATTATAAATATTAATATTTAAAAAGAAAACTAATAGTGCTTACAAACACACAGAGATAAGAATTTTGGGTTTTATTTATTTATATTTAGATTTTATTTATTTATTTGACAGAGAGATAGCGAGAGAGGGAACACAAGCAGGGGGAGTGGGAGAGGGAGAAGCAGGCTTCCCGCCGAGCGGGGAGCCCAATGCGGGGAGCCCAATGCGGGGAGCCCGATGCAGGGCTCAATCCCAGGACCCTGGGATCATGACCTGAGCCGAAGGCAGATGCTTAAAGACTGAGCCACCCAGGCGCCCCAGCGCTATTAGTTTTCTATATTTGAAATGCCTTTTATGCTAGTCCATCTGACAAACTCTTCCTTCAAGAGTCAGCTCAAATGTGGTCTCTTGCTGAAACGGTCCATATCCTCCCTCTAAGGTTTAAACCTTGAATACACTTCCATTGGACTAGTAAGACATCTTGAATTACTATTGAGTACCTTGTATACACTATGTTAGTAGCTTTATATACAAACTATTTTGATCTTGGTCCATCCAAGTAGGTATTATATCCACAATTTCCCCAGATAACCTGTTTATAATCATAGCACAGCCAGGATAAAAATTCCGGTGTGGCTCCAAACCTTGCTATCTTTCTACTAGCCTGGAAGGTCTAAGGTTTTTGCAACCCAAGCCCCTTGAGAATCTAAGAGCTATGAACCTTCTCTACCCCACCCCCCGCAATGGGCTTATACACAAAATATTATGTATGATTTGAAAAGGTTCACAGATCCCCTGAAGCTCATCCAATGCCTCCAGGAAAACTTCCTGCTGCTTCTCACAAGTCTGTTCACAGTTGGTAAACTTCTTGAGGAAAATGTCATATTTTCAATTGCCAATTCTACACACATTACCTAGGGCATAGTGGCCACTCCAGGAATATCTTATGTATGAACAGTGGATGGCAAGAATCATGGAAAGATGACAGGGATACAATACAGGGATTTTTGCATTCCTTCAGAGCCTACCAGGGTAGCTATTCAAATGTTGTTAAATAGCTTTTCAAATGCAGATTACATCAAAGAACAGTTATTACAAGAAATAAAGATTAGCATGTAATGTAGCATATATCCCAAAACCTCTGAGATTAACATGATCCACATTCCACATTCTCTAGGAAAAACTCTGAGGGACCAACTACTTATATCCGCCATAAACCAGTTCATAGACATTATAATATACAAATGGAAACAAGACTTTTGTGTATTTCATAGAGAAGGAGATAATTGTCAGGGTTTGACTGCATTAATCTAAAAATTTTTTTAGAATCTAAAGAACCTAAGAATCTAAAAATTACTACAGGATAAAAAAATAAAAATAAAAATACTACAGGAAATATGAAATGTTGGAAGCGGAGTTCAACTTTAGAAAGTAATTTAAGGTGTAGAATAACTGCATACCACTGGACTTACATTAGGCAAATCTTGAACTCAAATCTAATGCAAGGCTTTTTTCCATGATGTTAAAAATCAAATTTTACAATGGAGATATTATTACAATAGAGGTATTATTAATAGACATATGATTATGATGAGATATTACAATGGAGAAGTTCTTAAGATAAACTGGGCTAAAATATTTACCCTAGAAAGTGAGAATTACATTTTTGCTTTTGAGTTTGGAGTGAACGTGGTAAAGTCATTCTAAATTTTTAATTTTTTTTTTTAAGATTTTATTTATTCATTTGAGACAGAGAGATACAGAGAGAGAGCATGAGCAGGGAGAGAGGCAGAGGGAGAGAGAGAAGCAGATGCCCTGCCGAGCCAGGAGCCCAACACTGGGCTTGATCCCAGGACTGGGAGATCATGACCTGGGCCAAAGGCAGCTACTTAACCATCTGAGCCATCCAGGCACCCCAATTTTTAGTGTTTTGATCTTCAAAGTACTGGTCTCTAAGGAAAGTTTTCTAAGAAATGGAAAAAGTATGTTTAATAGTACAACCACAGATAGGATTTCATTCATTCAGTGGGTATGCTCAAGAACAAGAAATAGCTTACTCTAGAGGGAAGGGGATATATACAGCAGAGTACAGGAGTTTAACACTGCAAAGGTAATGTGAGACTATGTTAAGAAGGCTCTGGAATGCCAAGCTAAGAAGTGTAGACTTTATCCTATTGGGCTGTGATTCTAAACTAGGGCAAAAGTTACAAAATTGGGAGAGTAGGAGAAAGGGAAATTGGGAAGACAGCATGTAATTACAATTTGAAAATGAGCAGAGCTTGGATCTGATGCTTTGATTTGGCTTAGCCATTGAAAATTCTAATAATTTTAATGGTCACCAAAGGGAGCCTTGAGTTGTTTTTGAACTTACATTTTTTTTTTTATAAAAAATAAAACCATGTTTCTTTCTTTCTTTGTAGGCTCCACACTGGGCATGGAGCCTGATTTGGGGCGTGAACTCACAAACCATGAGATGGAGACCTGAGCTGAGATCAAGAGTTATGAAGCTTATCAACTGAGCCACCCAGGTACCCCAAAAATAAAACCGTGTTTCCAATACAGTACTACATAAACATATTAAAGAAAATAGAACTAAGCAGCAACACAGGGACTAAAATTCATATATCCTGATTTTACAACCAGTATGCTTTCTATTATCCCACAGATGCCAACACTTGAAAATGGTATTTTAGGAAAGTGAGTATGATATGTGGAATGGATTGGATGAGGCAAGAAACTAGAGGCAAGAAGAGAACAACCGCTATTGCTGTAATCACTCCCAAGACACCCACAAGTTACAAGGTACCACTATTTCTGAAGGAATGCCATTAACATGATATCTGGATTTTATTAATGAAATCTAAAATCAAAAGTTAAAAGTAGATATTTTATTAAAATTAATATTCTAAGATAATGCTCCCCAAGTAGGATTCACGGGGTGGGGGGATATGTAAGTAGTTACTTTAGGTGGTTCCCTGAATCCTTACACATACCAACCAGTGTCCAGAGAAAAACATGTACTATTTTTCATATTTATGCAGAAGATATTACAATTAATAAAACCCTATTAATCTAAAAGTTTTCCTGAATGCAGTCCAGTACTTCACCTCGTATTTTCTTTTTCAGTGGATACTGAAAATACAACCACATTGTGTAAGCACACACAGAAGTGTATATGCAGAGAAGGGGGAAAAGCAGTTCTCATGCTCATCTAAGAAGACAAGTTCCTTGGACCATTTGAAGAATCCACCTGAAGAATAAATCTCTTACAGTTTTAAGCTCACTACAATTTCTGCTCATGCAATGGCCATTAATGCCTATTAAGTGCCAGGCACTATAATAAGCAATGAGGATACAGAAATAATTAAGTCCCAGTTGCTGGCCCTGGAGGCTCTCTGTCGGGGAAGTCAGAAATGTAAATGTTTATGAATCTAATGAACTGAGTGCTATAGAAACATAGAAGTGTTTAATATATAAACAAAAAATTTCTAATCTATCTAAATGTTAATGTCTTACTTTCAGTTTCAAACTGTCAAAAAACTTTTTCAAACTAAATGTCAAATATTGAAGGAAAAAAACTAACAGTATTCTAAAAGTAAATACATAGAATAAAACATTCTTGAGAGTTAACACTTTTAAATTTGTACTATGCTGTCTCTGGTAAGTCATGTGGGGAGAGTTACTTAAAAGTTTACTTCCACTTGCAAAGTTAGTTAGAATCAAAGTATGTTTGGATAGATACCCATCAAAGGATGGATAAGAAACTAAACCAGTCGCAAATGTAAAAACAGAAAATATTTCTTATCACTCTAGGTTTGAAAGACACATTAAACATACAGCACTATTTATATAAACTTACTAAGATATTTTAAAAACCTACAAGCCAACCACAAGATACCTTTCACCCCGCTAGGATGGCTATAATCAAAAAGAAGACAAGTGTTAGTGAAGATGTAGAGAAATTGGTGGGAATGTAAAATGTGAACTCCAGTCTAGCAGTTGCTCAAAAAGTTCAATGGTTACCGTATCACTCATTAATTCTACTCCTAGGTATATACCCAAGATAAAGGAAAACATATATCCTAACAAAAACGTGCACATAAATGTTCATAGTAGCATTATTCATAAAATACAAAATATTCTATTTTATGTATTATATACAAAGAAAGTATTACAAAAAGTGGAAACAACTCAAATGTCCATCAATGGATGAACAAAATGTGGTATATCCATACAATGGATTATTATGTAGTCATAAAAAGAAATGAAATATTTTTGATTCCAGCAACACATGATGAACCCTGAAAATGTTATATTAAGTCAAAGAACTCAGTCACAAAACACCACTTATTGTATGATTCCATTTATATGAGGCAAATCTATGGAAGGTAGATCAGTGGTTGCCTAGGGCTGGGGGGTAGGAAAGGGAGGAAGAATGACTGCTAATGGGCATGAGCTGTCTTTTGGAGTGATAAAAATTGATAATGATGACTGCACAATTTTGTGAATATACTAAAAACTATTAAATTATACAGCTTGAATGAATTTTATGGTAGGTCAATTACCTCTCAAAAAAACTGTTATTGATTTTTAAAATACCTACAAGCCACAATATTAAACAGTTTAACAAAGAAAAATTTTATACTTATTTAGGCTGTGCAGCATAAAATCTTCCAGGTTTCCCGTCTTTCCTCCCTCCTTTTTTCTAACATTTCAAACCCAGAATTCAAATAAAAAACTTCAGAGATCTCATTTAACCAAAAGACAAGTTCTTGTTATCTTTTACAATTATATTTAAACAGCA
The DNA here is from genome assembly GCF_009762305.2 of Zalophus californianus. NCBI lineage: Eukaryota > Metazoa > Chordata > Mammalia > Carnivora > Otariidae > Zalophus > Zalophus californianus. The sequence goes on along the minus strand of NC_045606.1, from coordinate 21,489,336 downwards.
ATCATTTCACAAAAGAGGACATACGTGTAGTTAAGAAACATGGAAAATATTGCACCTATCTTTTCTTAAAAAAAGAAAAGCAGCGTGTGGGAAGGGAGCTCTCCTTCAATCTGTCTTCCTCTGGTTTCTACCATCTACTTTCAGAATGTTAAATGTAAATGTTAAGAATTTATACCCATTTTACCTATTTTCTCCTCAATCAACTATAATCTAAATTCTTCCCATATCCCACCCAAACCACTTTTTGTGGTCACCAAATCAGTCCTACTTGGCAAATAGAATGGGTACGTTCTCAACCTCACCTTACCAATCCTCCAGAAGTATTTAATTTTGCTAACTACTCCTTTCCTGAAACTCTCCCAGGCTTTTCTGACATCCTCTGGGTTCCCTTTCCTCCTCTCTGAGCACACCTTCTCAGGGACAGTCACTGGCTCCTCCTTTTTGGGCTGCTCTTTAAATGTTGCTGCTCTCCAACCTAAAGCTGGTCACTCTGTATTGTCTGAATAAACTTACTTGCTCCCACGCTTTCAACTACCTCTTACGTGATTATATGATGACTTCCAAATTTTTAACTATATCTTGTCAGCTCTCTTGAGCTCTATATTTCTACTCAATATCTCAGGCACCTCAGTTTATCACATTTAAAACTAAACTAATTCTCTTCTACCTTGAAATTTCCTCCAACCATCTTCTGCTTGGTTCCCTCTACTCCTTTCTCCTCCTGCACTCTGAACCATACCAAATGGTATCTTCTAACTTGGGTGATAGTACACCAAACTAGGAACCTCGGAGTCATACTGTAAATATTCCTTTCTCCTTGACTACCCATGTCTACTGAATCATTGAAACTTCTTTCTTAATCCTTATCAGATCCTATATATACTCTATATTCTGCTGTCTTATAAGTTCAGGCCCTCATCTCACTTCTTATATTTTAACAGCTTCCAAAATGCTCTCCTTCATCACTAATTCCATCCTTAATACTGCCACCAAAATCAACTATCTACAACACAAATCTGTCAAATGACTGCTTACTCTTCTTAAAACATACAGTGGCTCTCTAAAGACCCATAGTAGTGATTCTTAGCTTTTCTACTAGAACCTATCTGAATGATAGAAGTGAAGACTCATACTAAAGCAGACTGAGGCAGGAGGTAGGAGTGAGTGGTTGGAGGTGGGGAAACACTGCTAGAATGTTCAGTTACTATGTATTTTCTTAATACCTGCCTGCTGTCCAGGTGACTCTAAGAGTTGTAGTATAGAACTCTTCAAAATTACTGGTATTGAACTAGTGAATAAATTGTACCATAGATGCAAGAACTTCCACAATCTAACCCCTACAAACTTTCTCAGCATCATCATTAATGCTTACCATGCATTACTTCACTGGTTATCAAAGTATGGTTCAGGGACAGCCTGCCCCTTGACCATTTCAGAGAGTCCATGAAGTTAAAACTCTTTTCCTGATACTAAGTTGTGTTTCCTCACCTGCAAATGTGAGAACACAGAGACCTTAACACAGTAATTTTTAAAAATTATTTTCATTCTCTTAGGAGTGTACACTGGAGTTTTCTAGAGTACATGGCATGTCATGCTATGTGAAATGTAACATTGCAACCATATGAATGAAGCAGATATGAGAACCCAGTTCTCTATTAAGCCAGACATTAAAGAAATTTGAAAAAATATAAAAATGTTTCTTCTCAGTAATTACTACTTTTTGTTTTGAATAATTATCATATAGTTAATACAGAATGGGTTTATTATTACCTTAAAGTGGATTATTTTTAAAAAATATTTGTTTTAATTTGTAGTACAGTAAATAAACGAAAGCTTTCTGGGGCCCTCAATAATTTTTAAGAATGTAAAGGACTCCTGAAACCAAAAGGTGTTAATCGCTGTGTTATAGCTGATTATCTACCACTCCCCTAAACATGTTCAACTTTATTTTTTTTAAAAGATATATTTATTTATTAGAGAGAGAGAGTGTGCTCACTCAAGTGTGCATGTGGAGGGAGGGGCAGTCTCCAGCAGACTCCATGCTGAGCCCGACACAGGGCTTGATTCCTGGGCCCATGAGATCATGACCTAAGCCAAAACCAAGAGTCCAACACTCCACTGACTGAGCCACCAAGGCATCCCAAACATGTTCAACTCTAAAACCTCCATCCCTTTGCATGGTGATGCACCCTCCACCACTAGCCTAGTTTCAGCCAGGTCCCAAAGGACCTGAGATGTACCCTGGAGAAACAGAACAAAAAGAACAGAAGTTTTGGGGTATCTAGCTGGCTCAATTGGAGGAGCATGGGACTCTTAATCTCCGGGTTGTGAGTCAAAGCCCATGTCGGATACAGAGATTACTGAAATAAATAAACTTAAAAAAAAGAAAAGAGGTTTTAAAGTCAAGCAGAATACTTCTCAGAGTATGCTTCCTCATGTGTAAAATGCAGGTTATATCTACCTCATAAATTGTTGACATGTTAAGTAAGACAGGGTGTAGAGTATCTGGCACAGTGTTTAATATATAAAAGGGATGAAAAATATTAATTTCTTTTCTACTTAAAATAATTTGTAAAGTCACTAACATTAGTGTAGTAAAATGAAAACCGCCTAACAATTATTTAATCATAACAAAGCAAACAGACTGGTTGTTTTGAACAGTTCTGTCAGGATTACTATTTGTAGAACAGATGGTTTTATATAATAAATTCCTTGAAATGGATAACTTCTATGGTAGTTCTTGGGTACCTTTGATAGATAAAAATTAAGTTCAGATCACGTTAAAACATCAAAGTTATTTTAAATAGCATTTTAACATAGGATGCATCACTTGCTATTATACCTCAGTTCAGCTTTA